>NC_064859.1:39570790-39765790 GCF_024139225.1 Suncus etruscus | reverse complement strand
GTAAACTGGATTACAACTTTGTCTAAAGAAACATTTCTGCAGCTAGAGTGCAGGGTGTTTATGCTGAGATTCACTATCCCAGAAACATGGTCCAACATGCAACATTCTTGAGATAAACGATTTCTACTGAAGCCTTTTAAGTGCTTTAAACCTTAAAGAATCTACAGTAACTACACTTATGGGAACAAATTTTCCCTTTTGTTCTACAACAGAACAAACCAATAGGAAGGTAGTTTTCTGATTTTAATTCCATAATATTAAACACTAAATAAAAACAACATATGGGGGGGGAAGAGTTCAGAAGATGAGGCACTTGCCCTGCATAAGCAGACCCCTGTTAGATCCCCATTGTATCCCCATCTACCCTAGCATCATAAGGGTCACTCCCTGATTCATGTAGGAATGCCCCTTTAGGCACCCAAAACAATTAACAACGAAAATCACATGAGAACTATATTGATTCAAATAAAGATAAACATAAACCTGTCATAAATAAAACCAAAAAATATTTTTGGAACAATGTGGGTGAAAATGGTTCACATTGTAAATGTTCGAGTAAGACAAATTGGAAGACTAGTTAATTTTCTTCTCCTTCTGCTCCAGTTTCATCTCCTTGGGTATCTAATGTCCACAATGTCACAGTGTCTCTCAGTAACTGCATTAGTAGTGGGCTATCTTTGTATGACTCTTCACTTAATGTATCAGGTTCAGCACTGATTATTAAGCACTATCTTTGCAAGGGAAAAGGCTTTCTCCAGGATCTCAGACTCTCCAACAGAACATAGAGAAGTGAAGGGCCAGACCATACTTGAAAGGATGTGTGAATTGCATTTCTTTTCTGCTGATTTCAAAAGCTTCTTGGTATGCTTGTTGTTATTGACCAACAATCTTTTTCTGGCCACCTGCAGTGTCAAAGAAAGGTGCAGTTTTCTTTCTTTTCCAAATAGAAGACTTTGCTCTGAGCTTTATAAAGCACCGGGGATCAAGAATTTCACCAAGGGGACCCGGAGAGATAGCACAGCGGCGTTTGCCTTGCAAACCAAAAGTGGTTGTTTTGAATCCCGGTGTCCCATATGGTCCCCCGTGCCTACCAGGAGCTATTTCTGAGCAGACAGCCAGGAGTAACCCCTGAGCACTGCCGGGTGTGGCCCAAAAAGCAAAAAAACAAAACAAACAAACAAAAAAAAAACTATAAAAAAATTTCACCAAGGGGCTGAAGTGGTGATGCAAGTAGTAAGGCATCTGTCTGCCTTGCATGCGCTAACCTAGGACAGACAGCGATTTGACCCCCCACAACATCCCATATGGTCCCCCAAGACAGAATCAATTTCTGAGCACATAGCAAGGAGTAACCCCTTAGCATCACCGGATGTGCCCCCCCCCCAAAAAAAACAAAAACAAAACAACAAAAAAAGAATTTCACCAAAAAGACATTTTAGTGCTGGAGAGATAGTACAGCTAATAGGGTGCTTGCCTTACATATGACCAATCTGGTTTTGGTCCCTAGAACCAGGAGTAAACCCTGGGCATTTTCAGATGTAAAACTCCCCTACCCCCAAAGAAAATAAGAGTGGAGTATCTGAGATACCAGTTTCTACCTTCTTTAGGGTATATAATCCCTATGAGAAAGTCACAAAATGAAAGCATATACCCCATAAGTAGTGATAAACTATATAAGAAAAGGTGGAGCAGGAAATGACCTTCAAGCAGCTTGGCACATGGGTCACAACCAGGACATTGAAAAATATATTTTAAAATATATTTTAGTACTTCAATTGTTCTGGAGAAGTAGCTCAAAAAGCTGGAGTACCTTATCTGTATGCACAAGCTCTAGGTTTGATCACTTTACACTACAAGGTCCTCTAACCACTCAACCAGCAATAGCCCCTGAATGACTACCAGATATGGCCCAATATACAGCACTATTCACAACAGCAAACATCTAGAAACAATCCAGTGTCCAAGAACACAAGTGTATAAAAACTGTAAGATGCTAGTAAGCTATAAAATAGACAAAATCAGGCAGTTTACCACTATATAGATAGATTAGAGTGTGTCTGTTCATAAAGTTGTCAGAAGAAGAGGGAGATACAGATTATTTCTCTCTTATGTGAGATATAAAGAAATATAATAGGTAAACAAAAAATGGCTAGAGAAACAGAAACTCAGAACTAGACTGGCTTGCCAAGGTCTGAGATAGAACAGGTAGATTGTGTGTGTGGGAATATTCTTATATTATTATATCTTATATTCTTGGAACAACGTATGAAAACCTATAATCAATAATATTGTAAATTACAGGGGGCCGGGCGGTGGCGCTGGAGGTAAGGTGCCTGCCTTGCCTGCGCTAACCTAGGATGGACCACAGTTCGATCCCCCGGCGTCCCATATGGTCCCCCAAGAAGCCAGGAGCAACTTCTGAGCGCATAGCCAGGAGTAACCCCTGAGCGTCACAGGGTGTGGCCCAAAAACCAAAAAAAAAAAAAATTGTAAATTACAGTATCTAAAAAACAATAAAAATCAAGAAAATTGGGGCCAGAGCAGTGGCTCAGGGTGTAAGGCGTCTGTCTGCCTTGAGTGTGCTAGCCTAGGATGGACCGCGGTTCGATCCCCTGGTGACCCATATGGTCCCCCAAACCAGGAGTGATTTATAAGCATATAGCCAGTAATAACCCCTGAGTGTTATCGGGTGTGGCCCAAAAACCAAAAAAAAAAGGCAAGAAAATTGACTGCAATATATGATCTTTTAAAACTACTGCCAATTGTATTGGGCAATAGTATTATTATATTTCATCAGAAATATTTATCTGTAAGAAATACCTACTCTAATGCTCATGATCAAAATGATATGACATCAGAATATTAAAAAGTACAAAGCAAGAGGCCAGCAAGACATGCAGGAGAAAAGCACTTGCCTTGCATGTGGCTGATCATGGTCAAATCCCTGGTACCATATATGTGTTTATGCCTAGCCAGAGTCATTCCTGAGCATAGAATAGCCTCTGTTCACCATTAGGTATAGCCCAAACTATTCACCTCTCACCAATAAATAAAATCAAAATTTTACAATGCCAACAAAATAAAGTAGAAATTGACTAAAGCAATGCATGGGATTTCATCAAATTTTCAACTTTAGTGTGCTTGCAACTTTCTTTTTTTTTCCGCCCGCCCCCGCAACTTTCAAATAAAATTTTAAAATAAACATACTGACCACTTTAGTGATTAAGTTTTTCATTCATACATACAAAAACTCCTTTTGCCCTATTCCTACCTTTCTCTGCTTAAATCTTGTATGATAAAAACTTATAAAAATAAAAAGAATGCAGGGGAGAAGATAAAAAGAATACAAAGAACTATAAATCTACTTCCCCATGAGATGAGTGTATCTCATCATCAACCCAGCATTTAAGAGCCCAACTTAATTTAGTTAGAATAACTGCCCCTCATTGAAAGGAATCTCTGAGATTATCTGCAACAACTTCATTTTACAGATGAAACTGAGACCTTGAAAAGAGTCACATAGTCAGTGTGACCCTGAGCTGGTTAATGGCAGCATCATAAATAGATGGGTAATCCCCAAGGGGATCCCATAATCTCAGGGCTCCTAAAGCCCCTGTTGTTCCTATCTCCAGCACCTCCTGTGCCTATATCCATTCCCAATCCCTTTTATAAAATCATTTGCATTTTCTATAATTTTATATAAGCACATTTATATAGTGAGTACTTTTTGTTTGTTTGTTTTTGGGTCACACCCAGCAGTGCTCAGGGGTTACTCCTGGATCTATGCTCAGAAATCCCTCCTGGCAGGCTCGGGGAACATATGGAATGCCGGGATTCGAACCACTGACCTTCTGCATTGCCTCCATGCTATCTCTCAGGCCCCTAGTGAGTACTTTTTATTTTTTTTTTGGTTTTGGTTTTTCGGGCCACACCGGTTTGATGCTCAGGGATTACTCCTGGCTAAGCGCTCAGAAATTGTCCCTGGCTTGGGGGTGGGGTCCATATGGGACACAGGGGGATCCAACCACAGTCGCGATCTTTCCTTGGCTATTGCTTGCAAGGCAGACACCTTACCTCTAGCGCCACCTCGCCGGCCCCTCTGTGAGTACTTTTTAATATAACTGCTTTCAATCATTACAGTGAGGTTTATTCATAGGATTGCATAAATCAGTCATTCTTTTTTTTTTTTTTTTTTTTTTTTTTTTAGTTTTTGGGTCACATCTGGCAGTGCTAGGGGTTCCTCCTGGCTCCACGCTCAAAAATCACTCCTGGCAAGCATGGGGGACCACATGGGATGCCGGGATTTGAATTGATGACCTTCTGCATGAAAGGCAAATGCCTTACCTCCATGCTATCTCTCCGGCCTCATAATCATTCTTTTTTTACTACTGAGTAATAGATTCTACTATTGATTGTACTTCATTTATCTGGTGGTAGACTTTGGGCTTTTTGTTGCCAGATTGGGGTTATTAAAAAGTAACTATGAACATTTGTTCAGTTGTAACATTTTTAATATGACAACTAGAAGGCTTTAAATGTGACTCATGATATTTCTAACAGTATAATGTGGATTCTCTCTTAGGCCCTTCCATTTTTTGCATTCAGGCCAATTGTTTACATAAATAAATTGAACTCAACAAATTAATGCCCTGAGTCAAGGCCAAAGCTATTATCACATTTAAGAGCCCCTGTTGTGTACGTAAACATTTTAATGGGATTATTGTTACTGACCCTACCCTGATCGGTTATTGTGCCCTACCCTAGGGTGTGACCTAGCATTCTGCTCCCACCCTAGGGTGGTACCTGATTCTGCTCCCACCATTGGGTGGTACCTCATTCTGGGGCATAAAAGCAAGGGCCTGTGGAAGGTGGGGGGCTTTTTTCCTGTGGCCTATTCTTAGGCCTTTTGACTTCGGCCTCTTCACGGAATAAAGAGCTGTTTTCTTCGGAAGCCTGACTGCCTGTTGGCTTTCTTCCCACCGCATTCACCTCAGAACTGCCGACTGAACAGAGTAACAGACGCGTGGTCGGAGCTGGAGGAGAAAGGCCTCATCCTCCATCCCTCCATCAGTCAACCTCTCCAGGGGCTGACTTGCAACAAGCCCCCACCCCAGGTATATGTTCCTCTGGTTACCCGGACTATCACTTTCCAGGAGTCACCTGATAGCACTGGTGATTGAAATGTGAGGAATTTATATGCCCTATCACCTCAAACTAGAGATGTCAGAGAGATGCATCAAGGCCTCTGGTGACTTGGAGGAGGAAGTATTTCTGTGTGGGAAGTTGGGTGTGGTTTCCCTAAAGAGGATGTTTGAACTTGATCTTGGAAGAATAGAATTCACCCTGCAGAATTGGGGCAGGACATTTTGAATACAGGCAAAAACTTGGAAATGCTCCAAGGCAGGGCAGATGCCAGCAGCTCAAAGCAGACTAGAGGGTATGAGGTGAGGTGACAGTAGAGCAGGCTGAAGAAGGGACTGCCAGCCAACTCAGAGACCTGAGTACACCAAGCTGAAGGGGATGGTTTTTTTTCTCCATAAAATTACAACTCCAAGTGGGGGAGAAAACCAGGAAAAGAAAAAAAATCAAGGCCTGGAATGGACTTTTGGGTCAAGATCTGTAGGGTTCAGAAACAGAGTGGACAGGAAGTGGTGACTAACAGGATGTGAGGTCAGCTTGACTCAGGTCCCTCATGGGTGGGTGCTCTCTTTTTTGCCCAGACTCTGGCTCCAGCATCTCACAAATGTTCGTCTCACCACATTCCCACCATTTCTCTGCTGTTAGCACAGCGAGATTTAGACTACCAGCTTAAATATACCAGCTCAGTTTCCACCCTGGAGCTCCACCACTAGATGACATGTTGTATGGTGGACACAAAGCCTCATCCTGCCCCTCAGTGCACTTGCACAACACACACATTCCTTTTCCTTCTCCAGGTTCCCTCAACCTGTGTGCCTTGTCACATTCTTGGCTTAGACTGAACACAAAACTTTCCCTTCTAGCAGGCATTCTATGGATCCTTTTTCAGCTCTCCCTGAGGCCTTCACCTGAATTTGCTCAACCCTGGGCCCTAATACATCTAAACCACTTCCTTCTTGACCAATAAATGATTGCTCCTGGAAGGCAGCATCTAATCATTATTTCTTTTAGAACTACGGTTCTGGAGAAAAAGTTTGAAAGTAATATGATGTGTTGGTAGCAATTTCCTTAGGAAGTCTGAGACAAGCAGAATGTAGATAGGGGTAAACTGCCTTGAGGACAACAACATTAGCACACATCAGGATTCTAACCCAACACAATGTGCAAAAGGGGTCAAAGGTGATCTCTCAAATTGGATAATATTCTCAACTCCAAAATTTTTGAGAACATCATATTTTGTCAAGATCAAGAAATAGTCGCCTAACATTTTTGGGCTGGAGAGATAGCATTTGCCTTGCATGCAGAAGGATGGTGGTTCGAATCCCGGCATCCCATATGGTCCCCTGAGCCTGCCAGGAGTGATTTCTGAGGGTAGAGCCAGGAGTAATCCCTGAGCGCTGCAGGGTGTGACCAAAAAACAAAAACAAAAAGTTCAAGGGATGGAAGCTAAAAGAGGAAAAATGTCAAGAATATCTGCTCTTGGGCCAGAGAGATAGCATGGAGATAGGGCAATTTGACTTGCATGCAGAAGGATGGTGGAATCCTGGCATCCCATATGGTTCCCTGAGCCAACCAGGAGCAATTTCTAAGCGTAGAGCCAGGAGTAACCCCTGAGTGCTGCCAGGTGTGACCACCATCCCAAAAAAAGAATATCTGCTCTTATTACTACTTAAAACGAAAAGGTGAAATAGACACACATAAAAAGACACCAAAAAAACTGGATACCTAGTATTTTCTCTCATGTTTTAAAAGGAACCAAAGATATATTCATTGGGAAAATATGCTCTTAGCAAGTATTTATTGAATTCTTACAATGTTTTCTGTGTAATAGTTATAAGGTAGCATAACTAAGCCTGTTCTTTCTCCAGGTGTTAGCACTAGTGGAGAAGCAATATCCCCATAGATGAAGACATTTGGGAAGGTGGTCACAAGGTGAGAAGGACCAGTCAATAAGTGTCATGATGTCTGGAACAGAGCTTCCTACAATTACTGTGCACGTGATATTCACAGTCCTCATCCAAATGCAGATTTGATTTCAGTAATTGTGGAATGGAGTTCAAGACTGAATTTCTCACATGCCCCAGAGGTGCCTGAAACTCCTGATCTGGAAACTACTTTGATTAAATAAAACCTTAGTAAAAGGAAACAATCATGTGAACTTAGGGAACTTAAGGGAGGCTTCCTTAAATAAAGAGAGAAGTGGCTGAGACCTAATATCTGGTGGACTGGGCACAGCAGGAAAAGGTGGTTCTGGTAGGAGTATGGCCTAAACCTGAAATATAGTTAGCCTCACAGGTGGAAAGAATCATGACACTAGAAGTCAAAACACTGGAGCCAAGCATTCTCTTTCATTATCAATGAGAACTAAAAACTATGACATAAGAAAAAGACTTTACATGAAGCCTTAAATGCTCTACTGAGGGACTGCAATTTGTTTGAAAATAGGGAGCTGAGGCTGTATTTTGAGTCTGTTTTGCTGACATCTATGAGAAAAGTGGAAGGATAATATATATCTATCAAAGAATGGAGGAAAGGGAGTCAGATTCTATCACTTGTTCCCCTAATAAATTCAATGTAACTCGTCGACACCATGTTCTCTGTTCCTTACCCTCCACCTGCTTGTTTTAATCTAGGCTTTGCATTTTGAGACCTTGCAGCCAAGTATCAAATGACCCAGAACATGAGGAAAGAAGCTCCCTTCTGTGTTTCTGCAGTCTTTCTCTCCATGTAAACAATTCAATAGCATGAGATAAAATTGAAAGGGGGGTGCATTAATTTCCTTGATAAGCTGGCGGGTTTGGGTCCATGGAAAAAAAATAATAAAAGCTCCAAACACAGTTGAATGATTCTTAGGCTCTGAGCCTGGTACGGATGCAAATTAAAATACAAACTATATAAACAGCAGCACAATTGCACTATTCATACTCCTTCATTAGCAGCCAGTTCTCCAGTGCCACTGCCTGCAAAGACAACTTCCCTTTCTTCTCTCTTCTAACTAATTTCCAAGCTGGTCAACAAAAAGAGGCTAAAGACAAAAGAGTTTTAATTGATGACGCACTGGGGAGAGTGTCATTGGAAGATTCATTTTATGTGTGCAAATCAGGAAGCAAAAGTGCTGTGTCAGACCAGTTGGGAACAGGTGTCCTGCTGAGAATCCACAGGTGACATCTTCTCCTTTCAAAGTTTACCACAGTCAGGTTAACAAACCCAATGGTCACATCTACCAAGCCTGGCCTCCTGGTGCCTGTCAAAGCCAACTTCCCAGCATTCGAAAGGAAGGTCTATGATCCGCCACAACTGTAAGCATAGTATCCTTTGCTCTTGGTTGTTGGTTTCCTTCACTGTATAATCATAAAGCGTCGCTATGATGAACAGTCACTGAGTTGATGAAACAAAGTTATATCAAACTCCACCTCTTACAAAACACTCAGGCTCCAGGAGGAAACCTTTGCCCACAAACCAGATTACTTTCACTTTCTTTCCAGTAGGTTAGCATCTCAATCACCCAGTGGTCCTCAAACTATGACCCGCGGGCCACATATTGTATTTGTATCTGTTTTGTTTCTTCATTGCAAAATAAGATATATGCAGTGTGCACAAGAATTCGTTCATAAGTTTTGTTTTTACTATAGTCAGACTCTCCAATGGTCTGAGGGACAGTGAACTGGCCCTCTGTTTAAAAAGTTTGAGGACCCCTGAGTCTAGGCCCTTCCAGAAAACCTATCACACAATAGAGTTCACTAACTATATTTTCCATCCCACAAAGGTTTTTTCACTGTTCCAAACACCATTGTAGACACCTGTTTCTGATTCTTAGATCACTCCCTGCTTTCTCTTTTTTCCTCTCACCTTTTTTGAGTTGTAAAAACCCACATAGGCAACCCTCAGGTGAATTACTTTTGTTCTGTTAACTTTGGCTAATAAAGCAGCAGAGAGGTATGGGGGAACTAGCTGGCTCAGTTCGAATCAAGAGGCTGTTCAACACCCTGGCCTTGCGCTCTTTCTCCTGTGAATCTGTTTCTGATGTGACACCCCCACTGCCGACCCATCCATTCAGGGTTGGAATGAATACGGAGAACTGCTAACAGCCCCCCCCAACCATCACACTACTCTTCAACCCCCTCCTCATATTGTTAATCAGCCGCTATTACCCTGACGTCTAACCATTGCCTTTAATTTCCCTGAACCCCTGCTTTCACCTTTTTTAAAAAATAGGGTGATATTTACTCATTTCATGGGCCACTGTGAGTGTCAAATTAAATGAAAGCTACTAGAAATGGCAGTAGCACCTTAACTCAAACATTATGACTGGGACTCTAGACCATTTCATGACTGCTCCACACCTCCCTTTACTTTGTCACATGAAAAAAACTCTTATTTTTTACAGTTGTTGTTGTTGTGTTTTTTACAACCATTAGAACAAATTAAGATTTTGCACCTAAAATCAATAAAAACTACCAATATTAAAAAAGCTGGAGTTCAAATAGCCTGAGCGAGCCAAAATCCCACCTCGTTGGTTCCCAGGATTTCCCACTGTTTAGGACTTTTTGCTACAACCAATTTATGCCTCTAGCCATACTGTCTGAATGTGAGGCAGAAGGGAACGGGCCTAGAAAAGAAAAAAAAAGTGTGAGATTGGTGGGGGTTGAAGTAGGGGGCTCTTTTCTCTACTTTGGTACCTAATATTGCATCTTTAGAGAAGATCCTATCATTTAAAAAATCAACATTGTAGACTAACTCAATGCCTTTCAACCTTTATTTGACTGTGACCCTCTTCCAATCTTGTTTTCTGCCTGGCTCTTGGCACTTGTTTTTGTATTGACACCTAGTCTCGTGAACCCATACGGGATTTTCACCTATGGCCCCATTGTAATACCTTGGGGCTCCACAGGAGGGTTGAGAAGCTGCCATCTAGGCAGCAACTGTGGATTTTCCAGCCTCTCATAAGGCCAAGCATGGTGAAAACATGAATGTCCCATGACTAGAGCCCTTTCCACCCTCCCCAACTGGCAGGTGGTCACTAGGCCATGTGGTTATTCTCTTATTTTTCTGGCTGATAAGAATAAAGAAGAGATATCTGCCCCAACAGTCCAGGCTATAGGAGAAAAGAAACCCCAGGCTGGTAATTAATAGCACGTGACCCAGCATTATTGACCTCAATCCTCCAAGTCCTGGCTGCATCAACCTGGACAAAGCTGTTGAAAAGATAATAATGTCAGGCTGATAAGCTCAGTCTTTAAGACCTTCCAAACTACACACATTACCCTTATGTCCGTTTCCTAGGGTGTCATAACAAATGACCACAAACTGGGTTTCTTTAAGCAGCAGGAATTTATTCTCTCACACTTGTTGAGGCCTGAAGCCCAAATCAAAGTGTCAGCAAGTGGGCTGTTTCTGAAGGCCTGAAGAAGTCACAGCTCCCACAGTGCAATCTTTGGAACTGTGTGACCCATGATATGGTTAATTTCTTTGTTTGCCATCACATAATCTTCCCCTTGGTTTGGGTGTGTTTCTTTCCACTTCTTATACGGAACATTTACATTGGATTGCAGCCCCATTCTCGGATTGCAGCCCCATACTAACTCCAGATGGTCTCAACTGAGATCCTGACTTTATATATGCAAAGATCTTCTGTTCTACTAGAGCCATCTTCATGAGTATAAGGATTAGGATTTGGAAATAACTTTTTGGAGAGCATCTATGGAATCTGTGACAGTACCCAAACTAAAGAAAAGGAGAAAGTGAAGTAATCAAACAAATGATCTGTTCAAACATGAAGCAACTCATGAGACAAAGGTACTGAATTGACCTACAGCACAGTCATATAGGAAGAAACTTGGATCTTTTTTCCACTGAGACTCAGAGAGAAATTGGTGGCTAGACAGACAGCATTACAGTAAAAAGCTATTTCACCAGTCTCTCTCTACTCACTCACTTCCTCCCATCTCATAATGAGTAATCCAGCTTTTCATGCCTCAACCTTAGAAATGTGAGCAAGGCAATCAACTGGGCTAAATCCTAAGAAAACAGTTGACTATCTGTCCAGGACTTTTCCTGCCTGCTTTTTGGAAGTCAGTCAACTTAGTTCACTCAAACTACTCAAATGGCAGCACAACTGGTCTGAGAACACAGAATTCAACACTTTATTTTTTTGCTATCAATATAGACCAAAAAAATATCCTAAAAAATAAACTAATTTGGAAATCAAAAAAAGACATATCAGGTACAAAAATACTAAATATCTTAGAGAAATAAGAAGACATTGACTATATTAGTCTTCCCAAGTTTCAACATGATGTGATGTGATTAATGTAATTTTTTTCCAAGAAACTCCTGCCAATTATGTTTGAGAGAGAGAGGATATTAATAGTGATATTATTAATATATAAAAAAAAGAAATTTTCTGAGGCCAAATTGGTGGCTCTATGGTCAAACCCAAACCTGTAATATGTTTACTTTATCACGCCTGGAATTCTTTAATAATTGCAAATCAAATCCCAGTGGTAGGTAGTAAGAGGAAGTCTGGCAAATGTGGTCTAAAAAAAGTTCAGTAGATATCTTGAGGCTCTAAGCTTTCACATGCACTCATTTAGCAGGCAATTGTTCACATGTTTCTTGTGTTGGTCATGCTCCTAGATGCTACAGCCATGAAAAAATTTATATTCAGTCCTGCATTCATGGAGTTTTTATTCTCCAGAGGCTGCAGGGTGAATATATTGAGCTATTACACAAATAATTGAGGTTGAGCTGAATGTTACCAAGTAGGAGTTGGTGGGGTGTGTGTGATGGAGGCTATATAACAGAATATTTTGTACACCTAAAGATAATTTAAGTGAAAACTTGAACATGGGTATTTTATTCTCAATTATAATGAAAATTCCAGTATGTGGGAGCCAGAGAGATAGCATGGAGGTAAGGCGTTTGCCTTGCATGCAGAAGGATGGTGGTTCGAATCTTGGCATCCCATATGGTTCCCTGAGCCTGCCACAAGCAATTTCTGAGCATAGAGCCAGGAGTAACCCCTGAGTGCTGCCGGGTGTGACCCAAGAACCAAAAAAGAAAAAAAGAAAATTCCAGTATTTCTCCTCTTAAAGGTTGCCCAAATTCTTTCTTTCTCTTCTTCTATCTAGGATAGTAGTGGATAGAGGTTCTCCCCCCCCCTCGCAAGGGGAGAGCTCGAACGCAGTCCCCCACTACCACAATTTATGCAGTCGAGTTTCCCACATTTGGGAAAATCGCAGGGGTCAGCACTTTTGGAGTGCAATAGATAAGCCTCACCCTGGTGCCACATCCCACTCAGGAGGGGCACACACCAGAAGGTGTAGTGCTCTCCTGAAAAGGAATTATTTGCCAAAAAGGCCCGCTTAGAGCAGTCAAAATCAGTTGACCCTTTGCGTGGATTGTTTGGCCATAATTCCAAAAGTGGCTGTAACTATCTCTCTCTTTATTTTTAACCAATATTAAAATCAAGCCTTAGTAAATTCTTTCTAACAAAGAAGGACAGTACAAATCCTGCCAAAAGTCTCCCACAAAACAGCTCCCTGTGAGCTCTGCTACTTTGGCGCCAAGATCAGGTTTTTCCAAACACTTAGCTCATGAGTGAAGCAATTTTCAGTTTTCCCCTGCTTACTCAAAACAAAGTAATTTTCAGTTTTCCCCCAAAACTCTAAAACATTCCTCTCTTCCCACTTCCCTGAAAATTACCTGGTTTCTTCTGCTTACCCAAAACAAAGCGAACCCAAAACAAAACTTCTTTTCACCTTCAGTATCGGTTCTTTAATATGCTAATTTAAGCCAGGGTCCTTCATTCTTTTCCCAGTTTCTTTGATGTCAAAAATTTACACCCTGCATTCCAAACCTCAACCTTTTAAAAGCAGCCAGCTCAAAAAATAAATTTGTCTTCGTCTTTTCAGACGCAAGTCCCCATGCATTCTGTGTGGTCTCATTCATTTTTACAATATTGTTCCGTCTTTCGCCATTCCGTGTACCCACTCTCTCCCCGTGGGGTATTCCCGAACTCCACGAAGAATCTGTTGCAGGCTACAACAGAATTGGCTCACAGCACCCTGGGAAAACCATCTTCATGATAATGGTATCTCCCCTGCCAGTTAAGTATGGATAGAGGTTCTTGCCTTCCGAGGAACTTCAAGTATCTGAAGCTTCAAGTGAATCTTAAATTATGGAACTCATTGCCAGATGATCCTCAAGATGATCTTAAAGCCCTTCAGTGTAGAAGAGCATCCTTCCAGAAAAGTGTAATAAAATCAGGTTCCAGGAGCTTAGATCAGAAAGCAAGACAATAATCATCTCTTACCCAATAAAATAACTATTACAAAAAAAAAGGGGGGGGGGCCGGAGAGATAGCACAGCGGCGTTTGCCTTGCAAGCAGCCGATCCAGGACCAAAGGTGGTTGGTTCGAATCCCGGTGTCCCATATGGTCCCCCGTGCCTGCCAGGAGCTATTTCTGAGCAGACAGCCAGGAGTAACCCCTGAGCACCGCCAGGTGTGGCCCAAAACACCAAAAAGAAAAAAAAAGAAAAAAAGAAAACAAAAAAACCACAATTAAGTGTTGGTTACGATAGAAAGAAATTAGAACTCTAGCTTACTGTTTACAGGAATATAAAATGGTACAGCTACCTCTCATCATATGCAAAGATATAGTGATTGGTATAGTATGACTCTGGCATGGAAGCAGATGTAAGATCAAAAGAACAAAAGAAAGTGAATATGAACTTGTATACATATGATTAACATTTGACAAAAGATTCAAGAATGTGGGGCCGGAGAGATAGCATGGAGGTAAGGCATTTGCCTTTCATGCAGAAGGACGGTGGTTCGAATCCCAGCATCCCATATGGTCCCCTGTGCCTGCCAGGGACAATTTCTGAGCTTAGAGCCAGGAGTAACCCCTGAGCACTGCCGGGTGTGACCCAAAAACAATAAAACAAACAAACAAACAAAAAAACAGATTCAAGAATGTACCATGCTGGGGGCTGAAGTTTCGTGAGTGAGGTGCTTGCCTAGTACTTGGCTGACCCAGATTTATCCCCATCACCCCAACTGGTCCTCTAAGTCCATCAGAAGGCTCTAAGCCAGGAATAAAACCTGAGCATCATTGTGTATGACCTAAAAATCAAACAAAAAGTATCAACAGAGAAGGAACATTACTATCTTCAGTAAAATGGTGTTGACAGAACTTGATAGAGGATAATCACATGCAGATGATTGAACTGAACCACTATTATATAATTTACACCAAAAAGTTAATTAAAAGTCTGAAATGTAAGAACTGAAAACAAACTATTTTATCATTATTTAAAATACAGTAATTTATAGTACTTCTCATGATAGGCTTTCATGCATACAAATTCTAACATCACAGCTTCCACTGGAATGCCCACTACTCTACACTGGTGATAACTTTTTGTTGTTGTTTGTGGTTTTGTTTTTGGGCAGCACTCAGGGATTACTTCTGGTTCTGTGTTCAGAAATCATCTTTGGCAGGCTCAAGGGACTATCTGGGATGCCAGGAATCTAACCTGAATATGTCCTGGGTCAGCTGCATGCAAGGCAAATGCCATACCACTGTGCTATTGCTCTGGCCCTGGTGATAACGTTTTAATCTGATACCAAAAGCAAAAATCAACATGTGTGACTGCATCAAATTTTAAAACCTCTGAATAGCAAATAAATTCAAAAAAGTAAAAAAGCAACTGACTAAATGGTATAAAACATTAGCAAAATGTACCAGCAATATAATACGGCATCATTCCTTTTTGCAAAGGCATACTAAAAAAGGGGGAATTTTTTTTTATGTATAGAAACAAGCTCTTATCTACTAGAGGTAAGAACCCATACATTTTATAATACAAGGGTGCCTCCCACTCTGAACATGTGTCATGTGGACCCAACTTAGACTCCATGTGACCTGGCAGTGACTGTCCAAACCTGAGATCTAGACCTCTGACATAGAACCGACACTGTTCCATGCAACAGCACCAGGAAACAAACTTCCCCTGGGAAATTCCTAATACCTCTCTAGCTCCAACTTACGACAGTTTTGATATGACATCCTGACAAAGAGGAAAAGGCAATAACTTGATCCAAGAGCACAACATCCTAATGGAAAGATGAAATTAGAAGACATGTCGCCATTTGACCTATGCAAAGACCAAGATTACCAACTACTGAAGACTGACATTGACAGTCAAGACTGTGCAGAACTTATCCTTGGACCAATAAAAAAGATCCTAGCCTAAGCTTCGGCCTGGGATCAGTACAAAACCATAATCTCCAATCCCAGAGGTCTGATTGTGACAACTGTGATGGAATAGAACTTCTGGAATCGTAATTTAAAAACTCTATTCCAGGCTTTGCCCTAGGACCTGTGCAAAAACTGAGACCACTGATTATAAAAGTCTGAATACAACAACAGTAATGGAACAGAACTTCTAGAAATATAAAGACAGACTATTCCTAGGCTTCACCCTATGACCTGTGTAAATACAAAATATTGAGTTAGAGAGGCCTGTTTATATCATCCACAACTTAGTGGAAAGATGCCTGGCACCATAAAAAGACCTTGTGGAGAGAAAAAGAGCATGTACAGATCCTGTAGTGGTTAGTTCTCATGACAGTATGTTTCAAGGGTGGAGAAACCCGAAATCTCTTAGGCCAAGGGGATTCCCTTTCTAGCTTAATATGCTTTTGCAAAAAAACAAAAAAGAAGCACAAAACTCGTTATGTAGTTGCTGCTTGGTTGGTTTTTTGTTTTTATTTTTGTTTTTCGTCTTTTTCATTGTTGCTAGTTTTGGTTTTATTTTTTGTTTGTTTTTGGTTTTTGTTTGTATTTTTTGTATTTTTTTCTTATTGTTGCTTTGTTGTTTTTTGTTAGATTTTTTTGTCTTACCTTTTTCTTCTTTTTTCCCTTCCCTCTACTAAACTGATATCTATAACACCTAGAAGGAACTCTCCTAGCTTTTCTTCTTTCTTTTTTTTCATTTCCTTTTTCTATATCTCCGACAAAACCACATTGATTGAATCATCTTGTTCAGCCTCATAAATTAAGGGGGGGGGGTGAATGAATGGTACCAGGTCCAGACACTCACATGAACATTTAGTGGAAATAAAAAATGATCAGGGCTGAACATCAAAGTCAACAACAGAATCTATATCTAATCCACAGCAAGCTGTACAAGTGGGGACCAGTTACACTAGTATTCTGGGTGGTAAAGGAGGGAGATATAGGATGCATACTGGGAACAGGAGTGGAGGGAGGACATCACCAGTGGTGGAAATGCCCTTGATTTATTGTCACTATGTACCTTAAATATTATTGTAAAATATTCATAATTTTTCGGCCACAATAAAAATTAAAAAAACATTAGCAAAATTTTTCTGATATAGGTCCATGGCAATAGTAAGTACAACAGCTAATGCACTTGTTTTGCACACAAATGACCCAGGTTTGATTCCTAGCATCTCATATGGTCTCTCGAGCACCACCAGGAATGATATAAATATATATATATATATATATATATATATATATATATATATATATATATATATATATATATATATATATATCAAGTTTCCCAGACCTGCCAGGAGTAATCCCTGAGCATAGAGCCAGTCATAAGTTCTGGGCACCACTGGTTATGGCCTAAAATGTTTTTGGTGAAAGGTGGCCTGGGTTCATTCCCCAGTAGTAGGTGATCTCCAAAAGAATGACCTTGAAGCCTGAGAATAGCACAGTGGATAGAGTATTTGCCTTACACATGGCCAACCTGAATTTTATCTCCGGCATCCCATCTGATACCCGTAATTGCCAGGAGTGATTTCTGAGTGCAGAACCCAGAGGAATTCCTGAGTGCTCTCGGGTGTGACCCAAAAACCAAAACAAAATAATGACCTCAGTGCAGCTTAGAATAAGGCCTTGAGCATTGCTGGATATAGCCTAAAAAACAAAACCAAAATAAATTAAAACCACAGAGTACCATAAACTCCACTAGTTTGAATTATTATTGTCATTATTACAAAAACAAAAGAAAATGTTGGCAGGAATTTAAAAAGGGGGAACTATTGTTCATTGTTTGTGGAAATATAAATTGGTAAAGCAAATATAAAAATTGACATGGAGGCAGGAGATACAGTACAGTGGTTAAAGTATGTACTCTGTAGCATATGATTAACCCTGATTTGAATCCCTTGCTCTGCATATAGTCCCACAAGCACTGCCAGGCATCACTGATGAGCACAGAGCCAGGAATAGCCACTGAGTAATGCTGGGTTTAGCCCAAACTACCCTCTCCAAATCTTTTAGAATAAAAATAAAGCTACATAAAATCCATTGATTCTTCTTCTGGTTGCTTATCCAAAGGAAACTTAAACTAATTTGTAAGTTATAAAATTATAACCCTTATTCTTGTTTAAAATAACAACCCCTGCTTCAATTTCATTGTAGCTTTATTGACAATAGCAAAAAATATAAAAGGCATCTGAGTCAATCAATAAATGAATAGCATGTGTGATAAGAATGGAAGGAAGATTTTAGAAAAGGAATTAACCAACTAAGGTCTGGGAATCAAATTCAGCCTACTGACAGTTTTTATAAATAAAGTTTTGCTGGAACACAGACACATGAATCCATTTCTGTATTGTCTTGATTGATTTCCCACTTCAACACAGAGCTGAGTGATTGTGAGAGTGATTGTATGGTTTACAGATCTGAAATCTCTAACTAAGCAGCACAAAAGAATCAGTTTCTGGTCCTTTTGGTATCTTCCAAATTTCTTTCTTTTTTTTTGGTTATTTTATATTGGGCCAAACTCAAGAGTGCAGAACTGAGGGATCTAAGTTCTTGGGATCATAACTGGAGGTACCTGAGGGATCACATGGGCCCAGGGATCAAATCTGGCATGACACTTGTAAGTGTCCTACCATACCTCTTTGTATTAATTGCTCCCGTCTTATCATAAAGGATCAGATGTAATTCCTTTAAATTTACTTTTTTTTTGTTTTTTTGGGCCACACCCAACAGCGCTCAGGGGTTACTCCAGACTCTATGCCCAGAAATTGCTCCTAGAAGGCTCGGGGGACCATATGGGATGCTGGGATTCGAACTACTGTTCTTTTGCCTGCAAGGCAAATGCCTTATCTCCATGCTATATCTTGGGCCCTAAATTTACATTTAAGTAGCCACTATCTAATTAAACTTAGATAGCTTGGAGAATGTGAATTAGAACTGTGGCACATACTCATTCTATGCATTGAGTGATAGATAATAAGTAGAAAAAGTAGGGAATGCTTCAAGTTTTCTAGAAGGAGAATATAAGAATGTGTGGGAGTAGGGTGATAATATGGCTTGTAGGACACTTGTTTGCACAAGTCCAACCCAGGTTTAATTCTCTGGCGTCCCAAATAGTCCCCCAAGCTTGTCAGAAGTGACCCCTGAGGGCAGAACAAGAAATAATCCTTGAACACCACTGGATGTGGCCCAAAACATGAAAGCAAAGCAAAGCACAACAAAACAAGACACACACACACACACACACAAACACACACAAACATTTCTACAGAATAATGAGAAGATCTCTGGACAAAGAGTTGATGAATAGGAACTATATCAAGTAAATTGATGTACTACACAACATTGTACAACAAACCATAGCAGGCAGTCCCCCTTGGTCTAGGGCCACTTTCTTGATTCTGTGAACATCTTGCTACTATTGGATTTCTTTTTAATTTTGTGTGTGTGTGTGTGTGTGTGTGTGTGTGTGTGTGTGTGTGTGTGTGTGTGTAGGGGGAGTGGTGATTGGGGGAGTGATTAGGGGAGCTGGTCTTAGGAAAATTTGCGTTATCAAAGATCTAGTTGCAGAGCCAGAGAGGTGGTGCTAGAGGTAAGTAAGGTGTCTGCCTTGCAAGAGCTAGCCAAGGAAGGACCGAGTTCGACCCCCTGGCGTCCCATATGGTCCCCCCAAGCCAGGGGCAATTTCTGAGCGCTTAGCCAGGAGTAACCCCTGAGCATCAAATGGGTGTGCCCCCCCCAAAAAAAAAGATCTAGTGCTCGTTGCCAATTTATATCATCCTAAACATCACATTAAAAATATTTGAGGGCTGGAGAGATAGCATGGAGGTAAGGCGTTTGCCTTTCATGCAGGAGGTCATTGGTTCGAATCCCAGCGCCCCATATGGTCCCCTGTGCCTGCCAGGAGCAATTTTTGAGCCTGGAGCCAGGAATAACCCCTGGGCACTGCCGGGTGTGACCCAAAAACCACAAAACAAAACAAACAAACAAAAAAAAATTTGAGCTCGGGCCCGGAGAGATAGCACAGCGGCGTTTGCCTTGCAAGTAGCCGATCCAGGACCAAAGGTGGTTGGTTCAAATCCCGGTGTCCCATATGGTCCCCCGTGCCTGCCAGGAGCTTTTTCTGAGCAGACAACCAGGAGTAACCCCTGAGCACCGCCGGGTGTGGCCCCAAAACAAAAACAAACAACAACAAAAAATTTTGAGCTCCTTATCCAGAGATAAGATCCAGCTTTGTGAGGAGGTACTGGAAACCACATTCATGAATGACAATTACAAGACCAGTAGATTTATTCAGAAATGAGAAAACCTGACAGAGGTGTTTGAGCCAGCCTGAGGATACACTGGGAAAAATCATTGCTTTGGAACATTAATTACAGTTCTAAACTCACATCCTAATCACAATGCCATATCACAAACTGGGCCCATTTTGTAACAAATCTCTAGTCACCACAGGTCATTATGTCAGAATTTCTCAGGTATTTATAATGGTAAGAATGATTTTGTGGGGCCGGAGACATAGCATATCAGTGGGCATTTGCCTTGCATGTGGTCAACCCGGGAGGAACCCGGTTCAATTCCCTGCATCCATATGGTCCCCCAGCCTTCAAGGGGCAATTTCTGAGTGCAGAGCCAGGAGTAACCCCTGAGCACCCCTGGGTGTGGCCCAACAACCAATCAATCAATTAATCAATAAATAAATTTTTAAAAAAATAGTTTTTGTAAGGTTTTTTGGGTTATTTTTGTTTGTTATTAGTTTTTTTTTGGGGGGACACACCTGGTGGTGGTGCTCAGGGGTTAATTCTGGTTCTGCTCTCGGAAATTACTCCTGGCAGGTGCCGGGGACCATATGGGATATCAGGAAATTAACCTTGGTCAGCTATATGCAAGGCAAACACCTGCTGTGATAATCATTCTGGCCACTGTTTTGTTTTCTTTTGGACCATACCTGGAGATGTTCGGAGGTTACTCGTATTTCTGCACTCAGGAATTACTCCTAGTAGTGCTCAAGGGACCATATTGGAGTCCAGGAATCAAATCAAGGTTAGCCCTGCGCAAAGCAAATGTTCTACTTGCTGGGCCTGATTTTGCTGTTTTTCTTTTTTTTTATTATTAATATATTTATTTAAACAACTTGATTACAAATATGATTGTTGTTGGGTTTCAGTCATGTAAAGAATACCCCCCTTCACCAGTGCAACATTCTCATCACCGATTTCCCAAATCTCCCTCCTCCCAACCTCACCTCCACCTGTACTCTAGACAGGCTTGAAGGAACTTAGAAATGTATGCTCAAAATAACATTAATTGATTATTAAACTGCCATTTTTCAGAAGGCTATGATCCAATTAATCTTTATAATAATCCTACAAAAAACCAAATTATGTTAGTTTTATTGTCCACTTGTATAATAAGAGGTTACTGTTTCTCCCCCAACCCAAACAACAAATAATTGCAGACCTATTTAGTGATAGCTCACAAGTGGTAAGGTTCATGTTGATAGACAGCATTTTAATTAATGCTCTACAGAGAGTAGCTGAGTGTTAATAGCTGAGGACTATTAAAATTGGTTTCTACTGGGGACTTGAGGGACAAAGTAATTGTACATGGATTCTATTTTATTTATCTTAATGTTCTTTGGCTGAAAGTTCAAAGCTAAGATATCAGCAAGGGGACTTCTTCTGAGAATTATGTTATGGGTGATTGTCCTTCCACTGTAACTTTACCTTGTCCTCTTTCTTTGCATCTTTGTTCTCATAATAGGCAAATAAATTTTACATTCAAAAAAAAAAAAGATAAAATTGGTTTCTATTTTTGTAGTGGAGATGGTCATTTTGGAACACAGGAACTAGTAATAGTGAATACTTTGCTCAAACTGTCATATAGTTTCTCAAGGCAGTCAGTGTTTGCCAGCACTTGAATTATTAGAATAAGCTTCACATTCTGAGGATGAATTTGCCTTGAGAGGCTAGATATACAAAAAGTGCAATGCCTAGGTCCAAAGCCATTAAAATATAGGTTGTTGCTATTATTCATGTTGGTGGTGTTGAATTTTACATCCTGTTTTCCCATCAGTTATGGACTGAATCAAACCCTCTTCTCTCATTTGCTTCTGGGAGCCTTAGAAGAAAAACTTTATGCAAATGTTAGTTAACCTACATACTAATTAGTGAAGGCTTGAAAGTTGTCTCCTGGGAAAACCTTTAACATCACTGGGTTCTCTTAGTGGGCCTGTAAAAACTAGAGATAATCATTTCTGGTTAAACCGAAAACACCACTCTCAGAACTATGTCTGCCAGCATTTAAGCAGCAAATATTTTTAACATTTTATATGTTTATTTATACATAGCTGTTTACAACGAATTTTTAGGCATTCAATGTTTTCACTTATCCCATAAACCCATATCCCTACCCCAGTAGCACAGAGCTCACGATTCCTCAGATACCCCTGACTGCACCTGTTAGGGCCTCACAAGGCAGAGCCCTCTGAGGGCCCCTCAGAACCAACACATTTTGGTGCCAGTATTCTGCTGGGGATAGTTGAGCAGGTTAAATATTTCTGTTCCTTTGATTTTGGGTTTGGGTCACACCCAGTTACCCTCAGGGGTTAATCCTGGCTTTGCATTCAGAAATCACTCCAAATAGGCTCAAGGAGCCATATGAAATACTATTGAATGAACCTGGGTTGTTCCAGTTCAAAGCAAATGACCTCCCTGCTGTACTATTGCTTCGATCCAAGGTCATATATTTCTGGAATGGTCAAATTCAAAGACTTTCCATAGAATATAGGTTTCAAGAAAATGCCAAGGCAAAGATACAGACAATATGCCACACGTCCACAGGTGTTACACATGAAGAACTTCATGAACAGAATATCAGCATGGATGCTCTTGTCATGCTGTACTATAACTTCTGACATGGCAAAGTCAGACAGCTTGACTCTACCAATCAAAGGTTGTCATCAGAATGTTCTCCGATTTCATTAAAGGCATCCTTAAAGATGAAACACCTGACCAAACAAAGTGCAAGTGATGATAAACAATTGGACTACATTAAACTGAGAAGCTATGCAACTCAAAGGAGATGGTGACAAGGATATAAAAATTGCCCATAGATTGAGAAAAACTATTTATCCAATACCCATCTGATAAGGGGTTAATATCTAAGATATACAAGACACTGGTAGAGCTTAACAAGAAAATAAATATCTAACCCCACCAAAAAATGAAAAAAAGAGATGAACAAATATTCCTCAAAGAAAAAATATAAATGGCCAAAAAGGCACATGAAAAAAAATGCTTCACATCATTAATCATCAGGGAGATGTAAATCAAAACTACAATATGATATCATCTTATACCACAGAGACCACACCCATCAAAAATAACAAGAAAAACTAGTTCTCGACAGGAGGGGAGAAAGGAATTCTCATTCATTGCAGTAGGAATGTTGACTGGCCCAGCCTTTTTGGAAAACAATATGAATATTCCTCAAAAAACTAGAAATTGAGCTTCCATATGACCCAGCAATACCACTCCTAGGAATATATCCTAGAAACCTAAAAACAATACAAAAAAGCTCTCTGGACTCTTAGTTTCATTGTAGCACTATTCATAATAGGCAGAGTATGGAAATACATGACCAAGAACAGATGATTGCAGAAAGAAGCCATGGTATATTAACATCATGAAATGCTACTCAGCTGTCAGGAAAAATGAAGCCCTGAAATTCACTTGTACATGGACGAATAGGACAGATATGGAGAGTATCTATCTTGCTGTGTGAAATGAGTCAGAGGGAAGAGATAAACATAAAATAATTGCACTCACTTATGGTATATTTAAAAAAAGTACAGTAATAATATCCAGAGACAATCAAGACTAGGGCCAGGAGGGCCAGTCCTTAGTAGGAAGTTTACCACGAAGTGTATGTGGGAGGGGAGGGGGGCATAGTTAGGGCAGAGAAATGATCATTTTAGACAAGAACTTTGTGCTGAGAGAAGATAAAGTGATATGATACCTCTTTAGTGACAACATTGCAAACCACAATGTCTAAAAGTAAAGCAGAGAAAAGAGAGAAAGTATGTGTGAGTGAGAGAGAGGGAAAATGCCTACCATAGAAGCCGGAAGGAAAGAGGGAAGGAGGGGGAGGTGGAGGGACACTAGGGACATTGGTGGTAGGAAATGTGCACTGGTGAAGGGTGTTGTACATTGTATTACTGAAACCCAATCATGAACAACTTTGTAACTGTGAGGGAAAAAAAATTCTAATGTGGAAAAAAGTTTAGGAAAAAAACTAACAACAACAACAAAAAGAATGTTTTCTAGAGGGGGGGCCGGAGAGATAGCATGGAGGGTAAGGCGTTTGCCTTTCATGCAGAAGGTCATCGGTTCAAATCCCGGCGCCCCATATGGTCCCCCGAGCCTGCCAGGAGCAATTTCTGAGCATAGAGCCAGGAGTAACCCCTGAGCGATGCCGGATAGGACCCAAAAACCAAAAACCAAAAACAAAACAGAATGTTCTCTAACTTCAAGTCTCTATGAACTGTGCCTTGGCATAAAGGAAATTTAGAACTAGCACATCAGATCTCAGTTGAAGTGACCTTCTGAAATAAACTCTAAGCATTCATATCCCTGTTCTCTTTGGTGGCTGGTTTTACTGGGCCTAAATTTAACTGCTTATGTTAGCATTACCTCTGGATTAGCTCAAAATGGTAAAGCTCTAGTCTAAACAGGTACGGAAATGATTCCTTTGAATTAATGATCTCTTGAGGGTTAGAATAAGTAAGAAAGATCCAGTCCCTAACTCCTCTGTATTAATAAGAGCATATATGCCCCAAAGAGCAACAAGCACCATCAGTCATTTGAAGAAGCTGCCAAAGAGACCACAGCGCACTCTTCCCACTTGAATTGCTCACATTGGTCCATCCCACACTCAGCTCGCACTCAATACTTCCTTTTCTTTCTCATCACCCCAACTCTGCCCACTCCACTGTATGTTTTAAGTATGTATCAGTTTACTAACTACCTCACTCTTCTGTGTTCTCTGAGTGCAAGACCCATTGTGCTTTCTTCTTGACTTCATCTTTGTTTTCTACACCTGTCAGTCCTGGGGAATAGCAGAGCAGTTGTAATGTCATTTATTTTTGATTCTCCACCCAGATTGGTTATTAAAAGCTCCCACTGAATTCCTCATTTGCAAACCAGAACCATCATGTCACTGCCCACCAGGATGATGGGCCTTCCTCTGCAGCTCTTACCTGATGCTATCAGTGAAAGGAGTCCAGGGAGCTCACTGCTTTGTGTACTCCTCATGCCTGTTTGGAACTTAGCAATGTCCTCTCAGTTTTTGCTTCTGTCTCAATGTAGAAAAGGAGGCATCTATCTTCACAAAGTGATAACACTTCCTATGAGCCGCTTCTCACCTTCAAGGAAATAATGATAGTTAGTGTTACAGTTTGCTCTGAAGAAATACTCAGAGGTTTAGAGATTTAACTTCAGGGAAGCTGATTCTTTGTTATGGTATGGTATAGCAAAGATTTTTGGCTTCGTATGCCCAATCAAGCCATAACATTTAAGGCAAAACAGTTCTCAGTTTCCCTCAGAATACCAGAGAGAACTCTTCAGCTACTACACTGACCTTCATTTACTAGGTAAGACAGAAATCAGAACAGTGGCTTTTGTCAAAGGTGGACCAGAAAAATAAAGAACTCCAGATTTATCATGTATAAGCTGAATACCAGACTGGAAATTCTTAGAGATTAGCATGCATTTTCCAGGGGGCACCTCTGTGTCATATCAACTGCAATAACATCCTGGAGAATACTCTACCATCTATAGCAAAACTATCGTTTAGCAGCAAATGTAGAGGTCCTCTGAGCCATACTGCTGTCACAAACCCCTCTCCTTAGCTCTAGGAAGAAAGAACTATTTCCAAGGCCTGACTCCTACTGCATGAGAAAATAAGGCAATAGATTTAAAGCAACCAAACTTGTTGGCATCTGAGAGAAATAGAAGTGGAGAGTACAAAGGAAATAAAAGCACACAGTGTAACTATTGGCCTGTTACTAAAATGTATCTAAAGTCATGGAGCATGCACCCTGTTTAAACACACAGAACAGACAGACCCTCTGCTTGCCCCAATCCCCTATTATCCCAGATACTTCTCCTAAATCCCCTAAACAAAGCACATACCCTATTTTATTTTTTTGCTTGTTTGTTTTTAGGCCACACCCATCTCAGGGGTTACTCCTGGCTCTGTACTCAGAAATTGCTCCTGGCAGGCTCAGGGGACTATATGGGATGTCGGGGATTGAACCCAGGTTCATCCGGGGTCACTCGTGTGCAAGGCAACTGCCCTACTGCTGTGTTATCCTTCCAGCCTCACACCCTGGTTTTGTTTGTTTTTGTTTTTTGTTTTTGGGTCACACCCGACTCAGGGGTTAATCCTGGCTCTCCGCTCAGAAATCGCTCCTGGCCGGCTCCTGGGACCATATGGGATGCCGGGATTCTTACCACCTCTGTCCTGAATTGGCTGTATGCAAGGCAAACACCCTACTGCTGTGCTATCTCTCCGGCCCCCCCACACCCTGTTTTAATCTCCTCTCAGACCCTGCCTGATTGGCTGCCACAGAGTTCACACCCTACTTTCTACTAATATAAATATCTCTTTCCCACCTATAATAGAGTGAATTATTCCCCTGAAGTGGCTCGTGGATACTTCTTTGTGAGTGTTCTACTCACTCGGAATTCAGCCGCACCAGCTACTTCTACACTAAAACAAAACATTACATTAAATGTGTAATACTTAGGGGGCTGGAGTGATTAGATAGAATAGTATTTGTCTTGCAATCAGCCAACCTGGGTTTGATCCCTGGTATCCCATATCAACACCAGAACACTGTCAGGAGTAATTTCTGAGTACAGGAGCAACAACCAACCAAACAAACAAACAAAAAAAACCAAGCGTGCCAGGTGGCGTTTGCATTGCAAGTGGCTAATCCAGGACCGACCTCGGTTTGATCCCCGGTGTCCCGATTGGCCCCCCAACCCAGGAGCAATTTCTGAGCACATAGCCAGGAGTAACCCCTGAGCATCAAGGGGTGTGACCCCAAAACAAAAACAAACAAACAAAAAAAAACAAGGAAAAATAGTAATATTTACAACTTTTATTTTTTAATCTTTGAATTTTTTATTTCAAGGTTTTAAATTTAAATAATAAAAAATAATATTTGGAATAACTAGAAAGCTGGAAAATATATAAGTATTGCATTGCATTTCTTTTCTTTTTTTTTTTTTTTTTTTTTTTTGGTTTTTGGGCCACACCCGGCGTTGCTCAGGGGTTACTCCTGGCTGTCTGCTCAGAAATAGCTCCTGGCAGGCACGGGGGACCATATGGGACACCAGGATTCGAACCAACCACCTTTGGTTCTGCATCGGCTGCTTGCAAGGCAAACGCCGCTGTGCTATCTCTCCGGGCCCCTGCATTGCATTTCTTTCTTACTGTGCACCCTTGCCCAAATAGATAAAAATGAGGTGATGATTGTCACAAGTGTGGTGCCGCCTGCGAGAGAGAGAGAGAGAGAGAGAGAGAGAGAGAGAGAGAGAGAGAGAGAGAGAGAGAGAGAGAGAGAGAGAGAGAAACCCGAGAGAGAGACACCTGAGAGAGAGAAACCAGAGAGAGAGACACCTGAGAGAGAGAAACCAGAGAGAGACACCAGAGAGAGAGAGAAACCAGGTATGTGTTGGAGTCTGAGGCCTGCCCTGCCACCCAGGGGTTTCTGAGAGAGAGGGAGAGATAAATGAAAATTCACTAGTGGGGGTGGGGGAGAGGAACGTCCTGGTACAAAAAAAAGTAAGAGAAAGGGATAGATACAAAGCAAGCAGCATCTCTCAGGTGCTTTATCTCTGCCCCCTTCCCCCCCGCAGATCAGCAGGTGCTCCTCTAGTCACAATCCTAGCCCCCCCCCCCCACAACTGTTCAAGTTTTTCCTTTATACCTAGCATGACCAGGAGGTGTGTCCAAGGAGCGTGTCCAGATTCAACTGTCATTCTGTGGGGTTATCCAAGGGGCATGTCCAAGTCCAACTACCATACATAAACAAGTAAAAGAAAATAAAAAGTTATGTACATACATTAGTGATGGTGAATACATAATACAGAGATATTCTGAATAACATATATAAAAACTTTTCTGAAGAGCTAAATAGCAAGACTAGCAAGAATTCTGGTTTTGAATCAGTGGACAGGGAAATGCCAAGAGGAAATTCCAGATTGCCTGAAGCCCCAAAAATAAAATAAAATAAAATTTAAAGGTAGTTTTTCTTTTTTTTTTTTTTTTTTTTTTTGTGGTTTTTGGGTCACACCCGGCAGTGCTCAGGGGCCACTCCTGGCTCCATGCTCAGAAATTGCTCCCGGCAGGCACGGGGGACCATATGGGACGCCGGGATTCGAACCGATGACCTTCTGCATGAAAGGCAAACGCCTTACCTCCATGCTATCTCTCCAGCCCCTAGTTTTTCTTTTGATAAAAAAAATTGTTTGTGGTGGTTGTTGCATAACTCTGACTATACTAAAAATCAGTGATCTGGGTACTGCGAGTGAAATGTCTGGTACATAAATTAGATATCGAAGAAGCCTTATGGATGTGACTATACAAAATATTGTCTTAAGTAGATTCTTTTTCCTCTGTTATTTTGGAATGTTTTTTTTGTAATTGAACATGGACCATAGATATTTTATAAAACATTAAATAAATACTTTTAACTATTAAAAAAAGAATTATGGTCTTGGTAATGAATCATAAAACCAGCAGCTCATGTTCAGGTAGCAAAGGCTAAGGACCCTTGCAGAGGAGATACTGCAAATCTGGTCAAACTGAGCTTCCCAGATCAATGCTTTCAGACATTTAGTGGGCAATAAACTGCAGAATGATTATGTCAGGGCACCATTTGTCAATGCCAAATGCTGGCATTTCCAAATGGCAAACCCTTTGGAAAAAGAGCAGATGTATAGGCTTGGCTGTACAAAGAGCCATGGAAACTGTTTTGCAAGCTGTTGTCATTAAGAAAGACATCTAAAGTCAGCGTCAGTGCATAATTAAGACAAGTTGCAACTCATCAATCCTCATACCCATCATCTGAACATATTCATAAAGGATAAGCATGCATGCAATAAAAGAACTAGGGCAAAGTAAACAGCCTCTAGGTAACCCGTGTTGTCAGAAAACTGGGCCTTCTGGAAGCAACAGGACAAAAACTTGGAGCTTCAGGAGTTACTGCAGTAAATAGCCTGCATTGACTCTTCTAACTGATCAAAGAAATGGTGTTTTTATTTTGGAGAAAGGAGTTGTAATTCTTTTTTGTTTTTTGTTTTTTTTTGGGGGGGTCACACCGGGCAGCACTCAGAGGTCACTCAAGGCTCTACACTCAGAAATTGCTCCTGGCAGGCTTGGGAGACCATATGGGACGCCATATACACCGTCCTTCTGCATACAAGGCAAACACCCTATCTCCATGCTATCTCTCTGGCCCAGAGTTGTAATTCTTGCTACATCACCCAAGTGCAAGAGGGAAGTAGTGTCTAATATGTCTAACCCTGATAAATTCTTTCCTTTTTAGGGAATTGTCTCCTTCCACTCTGCTGGGAAATGCAGCCTCTATACAAAAGTGACAATTTTGTTCTCAGATGGAATTTCAGTCAAATACCAAGAAAAAAAATGACAATGTGGGGAGCCAAAGTGATAGTACAGTGGGTCAGAAACTTGCCTCGTCAATACTTGTTCAATCCTGGGAACTCTATATGAACCCTTTAGCACCACCAGGAGTCATCCCTGAAAGCGGAGCCGGGAGTAAGACCTGAGCCCTGATAGATGTGGCCCCAAATCAAAAACAAAAACAACAACAACAAAATAATGTATTATACTACAACCAGCTTTAGCTCTTATTCTTGGGTCAAGATTAGACATTGCCAGCACCGAGCTCAGTACCAAGTACTGTGGTTCTTTTGTTTTTGGTGGGATGTTGTTTGGGAGCTAGATATACTCAGGGTTATCATCAGGGATCACTCCCATTGTGTTTGGGGGGACCATATGTGGGGCTAGGGATAGAACTAGCATTGGTTGAATACAAGGCTATCACCTTACTTCCTGTACTATCTCTTTAGTTAAAATACTAATCACTAGGTAATCTGAACAAAAATCCACATCTCTTATTTAAAATAAATTTTAACTGAATCACCAAGAGATACACAATTACAAAGTTGTTTATGATTTTCAGTCACACAATATCCAACACCCATCCCTTCACCAGTGCACATTTCCCACCACCAATGTTTTTTTCCTGCCCTTTTCTCTCTCTCCCTCTGTCTGCTTTACTTCTATGACAGATATTTTTCTTCTCTCTCTTTATTCATTTTAGACACTGTTATCTACAATATTGTTACTGAAGTGGTATCATGTATATCACTTTACCTCCTTTCAGCACCAGTTCTTTTTCAGAGTGATCATTTCCAACTATCATTTTATTAGTGGGCCCTTCTCTGCCTAATTGCACTTCCTTCTTCTTTGTAGCAAGATCCTACCATGGACTAGTCCGTGGGACCCATGTCTGTGGGTATCATATCTGTGGGTATTATTACCATATAATCTTTTTTAAATATCTGTTAATAAAACCTACGGGTTGTGAGATCACCCCATGCACCATATCTTTAACTCCAGGCAGATGGATCTGAAGAAGCAGGGTAGCAGTGAAGAAATAATAAACCAACCCAGTCAGGAGCCAGTCTATGCCTTGTGATCTCTCTGAAACAAAAGCCAGAGCTGCCTCTTTATTTATTAAATCAATACCCATACCACCAGGTGGGGCAGGGTGGAGTAAGATCCAGGTGGGCTTTTACATATCAAAAGAGAGATTTACAGGAAAGAGGAAGATGGAGGAACATGTTTTGGTTTAAATGCTGGATGATATCCACAAATGACTGTGATTATTATATGTCTATCCTCCTTGACTCATTTCACTCAGTATGGTACTCTTCATATCCATCTATGTATAATCACATTTCAGGACTTCATTTTTCCTAACAGCTCAGTAATATTCAATTGTGTAGATGCACCATAGTTTCTTAATCTATTCATTTGTTCTTGGGCACTTGGGTTGTTTCCAGATCCTGCATATTAAGTGTAGGAAAAAAACCACCACATCTTTTTTTATCAGAATTTAGAGAAAAGTGGTCCGGAGCCGGGAGAAGGAACTTTGTTGATATAAAGTATGTGACTGGGGGCCAGAGAGATAGCACAGCGGTATGGTGTTTGCCTTGCATGCGGAAGGACGGTGGTTTGAATCCCGGCATCCCATATGGTCCCCCGAGCCTGCTGGGGGTGATTTCTGAGCATAGAACCAGGAGTAACCCCTGAGTGCTGCCACGTGTGACCCAAAAAACAAAACAATAATAATAATAGTAATAAAATAAAGTATATGACTGGGACCCTGATAGACATGAGTTATGATCATTGCTCTGCTACTTATTAACTTGGTGCCTTATCTCTTTCCATTATCTTTTTCAAGTCTTGGTTTCTACAAATTTAAAGAGAAACTAATAATATCTATTTTTCATATCTGTTTCAAGAAGTCAAGGTAATATATCTAGCAATGATTAGCACATTAGAGTTGCACAACGAGTAGTGTTTATTTTTAGTAAAATTATCATCATTGGGTTCACTACTATATGGGAATGAATGATTTTTTTGTTTTGTTTTGTTTTTGGGCCACACCCGGCGGTGCTCAGGGGTTACTCCTGGCTGTCTGCTCAGAAATAGCTCCTGGCAGGCACGAGGGACCATATGGGACACCGGGATTCGAACCAACTACCTTTGGTCCTGGATCGGCTGCTTGCAAGGCAAACACCGCTGTGCTATCTCTCCGGGCCTGGGAATGAATGATTTGATGGGGGAATGAAAGAGAAAAGATACTGACATAAACAATGAAATGGGTGTGGCTATCAAAGATATTTAGAAACTGGTAGCTGCCATATCACAGGAAATGTTCAGTCTGCCAAAAGCCTGCTTCCATCTAAGCAAGTATGCAAATACTAAGAACATGTAAGTATTCTTTGTTTTCTTCAAATAAGTTTCCCACAGTCTTGCAGCAGACAAGTATCTTCCTATTTAAATTAGAAGAAGAAACTGATGGACAAAAAATCACCCAATTCTGCGTAATTCAGAAACATCACCGTTACAACTATTTTTGGACTTGAATAGTTTTACCAAGTAATTAAAACTGGTAGAAATCCTAATTTATGCAGGGAAGAGGTGTGAGAGGGAGCGACTAGTCCTACAGAGAGATCTCTTCATTTTTTGGTGACAATCAGGAAGCTAACCTGTAGAGGCCTGGGGCCGGTCTTCTAGACATATGTGAACACCATCCTGTGTCCATCTCTCCTGACTCCAGTTCTCGAAGGAGTGACCAGGAGCATGAATAGAATTTCTTTTTATGGGAACCCGAGTCTTCAATAAACATGAGACAATTTTACTTTTCAAACTGGTGACATACAAGCACATCTCTGGTATGCAAGTTATTTCTGTGCTGACAAAAGTTGGAGAATCTTATGAGAAAATGAATAGAATTAATAGCACAAATTCCACCAAATTCTGACTCAGCCTTCTGGACTCAACCAAAAGGACCACCCTGTACCAAAGGAATGGCATTTATACCCCCATTGCATCTACTTATTTCTTAGGATCTGGCTTCTATACAAACACTCTCCAGATATTGGGAACATGCCTTCTACTCATTCAGGTTAGGTTCACCAAACCCTAGGTTGGGAAACAGGCAGAGAGAACCTCTGTTTGTTGAATAAAGGGACATGTTTTATCAGCAACAAGTCAGTTTTCAACATGTTGTCATGGAAAACCTACACATTGTATTTTATTTCCTGCCCTGCTGGATTCTTTCCCTATCTCTCATGGCCTAACACCTAATGCATCCACACCCCTGAACAAGGGCCTTGAAATGAGTCACCTCACAAAGCCCTCAGGGAAATGTGACCAAAGTTTGTGACCAGACACTGAATCTCCTTCTCTCCCTACATCCTTCTCATTGTGGGCTGTTTGTCCTTCCAGCACCTGGAATTCCAAGTTTGAGGGATAGTGGCTGATCATGTACCTTTGGAAGGTTGTACAGGGAAGCATTAATAAATTAGGACTTATTAATTCCTCTAATAGGTGGTTTTGTTTCTAACAGTGACTTGACTTGAACATCAGAAGAGTGAAAGTACCTGTAAGAAAATCAATATTTATTTTATTGGCATTCCTATGTGCTTAGTTAATGCCTTGATACTTTCAAATTGCACTGTAAGTGAAAATATACCAGTTTTTATAAAGAGAGCTTCACATTAACTTCCTTTAGAGAAATCAGTAGACTAGCTCTATTGAGACATACTCAGGAAAGCAAATGCAAGAGCCAACTGTATATCATTAGTAATTTTCCCCATTAAAATGACACAGAGCACTATCAACTGTTATGCTATTTGGAGACCTCAGGCATTCTTCTGTATTCAGGGAGCGGAAACCAAAGCAACTTTTTACAACAAGTTCAAAAGCCAAAAATTCTAGCAACCTGGAAAGGTCTCTGGGGCCTGGAAAGTCTTTGCTGCTACAGTCACCAGGAAAACAGCAACATAACAAAGATCAGGAACAGCAGTCCCTGGCTCGAGAGTTGCTATTAAATCACACTTTGTCCCTGATATGTTTCTTTCCACTTTTGCCAGTTAATTCTGCAGCAGCAAGTCAGAGACTCGGAGCTCCAGCACAGCTTCTTCTCCTTCACATTCTTTATGCCAATCCTCTTTGTAAATGTTTGCCTTCAACATAATCTGCAACTTTACTAAGATTATGTCTTTTTTTTTTCCTGGGCCATACTCGTTTGATGCTCAGGAGTTACTCCTGGCTATGCGCTCAGAAATTGCCCCTGGCTTGGGGGGACCATATGGGACGCAGGGGGGGGGGGATCAAACCATGGTCCTTTCCTTGGCTAGCGCTTGCAAGGCAGACATCTTACCTCTAGCGCCACCTCGCCGGCCCCTAAGATTATGTCTTAAGCACACAATTTTTAGTCATACAAAAATATGACAGAGAGGACTTTCTGGCACCTCTAACTTTGGCCTCCAGCTTTATTCTCTACACCCCACCCCCAACAGGCATTTCTGTTCTGCCAGAGACTTTGGGGAGCTAAAGATCCACAGTATTCTTGAGGACAAAATCATTGTCACCTTTCTTCTATGCGCTTCACCAAAGGGGACATTCAAAAAATATTTTTAGCAAATCAATCTACTTATTGATCTCTTAACTTATTAAGCATATTTCCATTCTTGAGCCTTTACTGAAGCCTTGTCTCCTGCCAAAATCGTAGTCCTTACTTCTTTCCACTTATGCAAATACTAACTGTCCCTCAAGAGCGAGTGCCAGCTCTCTGAGATCTTACAGATCCTGTTCTCTTGACAATTAACAAATTATTCTGTTTGCTTGTTTTTGAACCATAAAAAGTTCTGCTCAAAGCAGACTCTTTGCTCAGGGATCATTCCTGGCAGAGCTTGGGGGACTATATAGGATGCCAGGGATCCAACCTGAGTTGGCTATATGCAAGGCAAGTGCCCTACCTACTATACTATCATTCTGACCCTAGCAGGTAATACTTTAAAAATTAGTTTATGTCTTGGTATAGTCTTAATTAACTTAAAATCCTTCATCTGGGCTGAACTAGCTTGGAGATATCTTCACCAAAGGGTTGGCCAAAGTGAGAAAGATGTTCCTAGGACCTTAATTTTCCCCAGAAATAAGATCAGGTGCCTCCCAAATCACATATGAAATAACAAATTGAAGCTTCCCATATGGAAACAGAACCTAAGCAGGAGGTTTGTGCTCACAAAAATAGAGCAGATGCAGATGGTGAAACCAAGAAGTGGTTCACTCAGGAAGAGCCCCTGGACAAGGGTCACTTGCCCAGACATAAGAGCAAAGAGTAGGTCCTGCCCCTTAAGAAAGAACAGCTTAGGGGCAAGAGAGATAGTACAGCAGGTAGGACACTCACCTTGCACATGCTGACCCAGATTTTATTCCCAGCATCCCATATTGTCCCACAAGTACCTCCAGGAATGCTTTCTGGGTGCAGAGCCAGAAGTAACCCCTGAGCAGTGCTAAGCAGGACCCAAGTCAACATCCATCCCCCATCCCCAAAAAGAACAGCTTAGGATATTAGGTAAGGTGGTATAGCCTGATTCTGGTATATCCTACCCTCCCCAGCACCTGGCCCAGTATTACCAGGTTTTTCATCAGGAGAAAGGAAAATGGGTACACACTGATTGTCAGGCCACCCCCATGCCAGTTCAGAAGGTCAGAACAAGGCCAGGTAAACTGCTGTCCTCACATTCCCAACTCAGTCCAACTCACACCCCATTTGGGGAATAATATCTTTCTCAGATTGGAGTTTACCTCCATCAGAGCGGAGGATCTTATCACACACATCAAAGGTCTGAGGGCAAGGGCAGCATGACATGTCTATAGGTTGGTGAGTCATGCGAAGGTTGTCAATCCAGTTTCTCTCCACTGTCTCTTAACTCCCAATCTCAACACTTATTGAAAATCAGAGTGTAATAACCTGTTTGCACTCTATTCAGAATAATTCTTCTTTGCTTGTGCTTGTCACTCATGGACTAAAAGTACCTCTAGATTGGTCCCCTACCCCTACCTATTCCTCATCCATGGGGGTGGTCCTTCTCTTCCCAACAAAGACTTAGGTGTCAGGGAGAATCGGTGTGGTGTCAGTTCCACAGCTAGTCTTTCTGCCTGCCTACGTCTTTTCCTGCTGGTAGATAGCTTATGGTGGAAGTTTTCCTGAACCTGTTCTATCTCTACAATTTTGTGTGGATAATTGGTTGTGTCAGCATTGCTTCCAGCATTGCTTCCCACAGTTCCCTAATCCCCCAGGACAGGTGAGGGGGAAGACTGAGAGAGGGGGAATTTTCTGCTACACTGAAGGAAGCAGAGTTCTTTCCAATAAGCTGCTAAGCCTTCACTCAGATTTCTGCCCAATGCCAATAGCAAAAGGATGGGCATGTCACTAGGGTCATGCTTATGGTCCCACCTGAATCTGCCAAATTCACCACTGCAAAATAGATGTGGAACACACATGTCCCGGCATTGTGACTGGGTCAGGCTAAGATCCCTCCTTACTAGTTCACAAGTCAGGATCACACTCACAGAAAGAGAAAAACTACTACCACTCTCTGATTTCTAAAATAGCATGCAAAATTAGAAAACAAAGTTTTGGGGGAGAAAGTCTAAGTGGTAAAATAATAAGACTTGTCCCTTTGCTAAACAGTGACAAATTCTGCTCCACATGGTAAAAGCTAACTTTAGAGGGCTGGTGCAGGGAAATGCAAAGATCCAAAGGACACTAAAAGGGAAGCAGCCCAGCAAAATGCAGTCAATATTGAGGTGGAATGAAGCTGTATTTTTAACAATCACTGAGAGGTAGAACTATAGGAGACAGAGTCTGTCCTCTCATAGTCACAGAAAAGCAACTGAGTGGAGTGGTTGCCCAGGTTCACCTTTCTAATTCCAGGCCTATGTGTTCTTTCTGAGAAAACAAGTGAGTCTCCAACTGAGATGTGTGACATAACCTCACCTAGGCCAGTAGCCCATGCACACAGAGGCTCCCTTAGCACCGAGAGACTGGTCAGGGACTGCCACCTATCTACAACACAGACAAAAATAAAACAAAACAAATAAAACAAGGTGAGGGAGGATGAGCTCCACACACATATTCTAGATGGAAAAGTAAACAAATGGGTCCAGGACTTGAATTTGGTTCTTCTAACATCAAGCTTAGGTCTTCATGCACTATCTCCCAAATTCACAGGCAGAAGGAACTGAGAGCACTGATGTCCCATCCATATAAGGCTGACTCCAGGTTATCTCCCAGGTTCCACACCAAGGTTTTCATTCAGCCATACTCTCTGGCCAAAGTTTCTACTGGTAAAACAATTGTACAAAGAGGAATGTATGTTAGGGAGAATCACCTGGTTCAGCCAAAGGGTGAATGACCAGGCTTCCTATTTTAGGAAATCTGTCTGTTCTGTATCAGCAGAGCTTGGGTCTCTGGCCAACAGTCCCTGGAGAGAGAAGATTGGGAGTCAGGGGCAGCTGCAGGCAACTTCTGTCCCCTCCATAGGTGACCTCAGTCATCTGAACAGATGCTTGGACAAGGCCCCTTTGGCCTGGTTGCTGTTCCACCTCCACAGGGCAGAGGCTGCTTCCCATGGCCTGGTCCTGAGCCAACTGGGGAAACAGGATGGCAAGCTTACTGTACCTTCCTTCCCTCAACCAAATGTCAGAGAATGAGCTAAATCTTTCACCCATTTCTACTTTTTCCTCAGAGAGGAAGAGGCAGTACATTCTGCAGTTGCTCAGTTGCTGTGACCCTAGTGATTTCCTCCTTTGTAAAGTAACAACAATATCTACTTCATAGAATATTATAGGGTTTAAAGGAAAGAATGTTAGTGATGTAGCCAACACAGTATGGGCATTCATTAAAGCCATTTGTCCCTTCCTCCTGGCAGAATTCTTGGTGCTCTTTTTGTTTGTTTTTGCTTAAGCCTTTGGTCAAGTATTTATTTTTAATGATAAATTTTTAATTGAATCACCAAGTGAAACACATCGCAAAGTTGCTCATAGTTGAGTTTTAGTTACACAATGTCCAATATCTATGCCTACACCAGTGCACATTACCTACCAACAATGCCCCTAAGCCTCCATCCTCTTCCCAAGGATTTGTTTTAGCTATCATTGGGTTTTATTGTTCCATGTGCATTTCAGAAGTATTTGAACTATTTATTTAAAACATATTGTGGGTATCCTTATATGAATTGCATTTAATCTGTACAATGCATTAGGGAGATTATTTTATTTGAATTATGCTAGTCCTCCCACTCCACGAGTAGGAAATGACCATTTCCTTATGTCTTTTATTTCTTGGAGCAGTGTTTTGTAGTTTTCTTTGTATAGGTCATTCACCACTTTATTTATGTTGATTCTGAGGTACTTAATTTTCTGAGGCACAATTGTGAATGGGATTTTAAAAACTATCTTCTCTCTCATTATTGTATGTAGAAAAGCTATGGACTTTTGCATATTAATTTTGTAGCCTGCCACTTTACTATAAAAATTTCTTGTTTCCAGAAGCCTTTTTGTAGATTCTTTAGGATTTTCTAAATATGGTATTATGTCCCCTGAAAATAGTGAAATTCCTTTCCTATGTGGAAAGGAAAAATAAGAAAATTCCTTTCCTATGTGGATGCCCTTGATGCTTTCTATTGCCTAATTGCTATGACAAGTATATTACAGTACTATATTAAATAGAAAGGCAACTGTCTTGTGCCAGATCTTAGAGGAAAGACCTCCTGGTACAATTCTTACTTCATCCGTGGTCTTGGTCCCTCTTTGGTCTTGTTATGTATCAGTTACAGTTTCCCCCTAAACTCAAACATGTTTCTCTCCACCCTACCAGCATATTTCTCCTAGTAGTTCCCTCGGTTCCCTCCCTGGCACCTCACTTTGCTTGGGATGCAATCACATACTCTTAGATAGTTCTTTCCATGTATCTAGAACTCTTCCAAAATCTTTTTTTTCAACAGTACCTATTTAAATTGCAGAGAAGGATAAGGAGTATCAAGAGGGCAATTCAGCATTTGAGGAAGTTGGAAAGAAAGGGGGTTCTCACATGCCCCTGAATCATCACAAGATCCATCAAATACCTCCTCAGGCATGCATGAGGTACTACTTTTCCAATAGGATACCTAGGTGCTTCTTTTCATTTCTTCTGCCAAATATAGTATCTTTCTTCTCACTGAGTGTTCCAAGTCCAACTCAACAGATTTCTGATGGTAATGTGTTCTCTTTCTTTAAGATCCTCCCTAGGCTCAGCCCTTCCCACCATACATTTGAGGTTGAAGCAGCAACATCAACAGTGGCAATCATACTGCCGCACCTGGCAAATGATGAGCAAGGACACCCTTTTCTCTTGGGCAGCTCCATGTCCCACGTTAAGAAAGATGTTGGGGGGGGAGGGGCTGGAGCAGTAGGGTGTTTGCCTTGCACGTGGCTGACCTAGGACAGACCTAGTTCCATCTCCCAGTATCACATATGGTCCCCTGAGCCAGGAGTGATCTCTGAGAGCATAACCAGGAGTAATCCTTGAGTGTCATCGGGTGTGGCCAAAAAAAACAAAAAACAAAAAACAAAAAACGTTAGGGATAACTGAAGGTACTTAAGAAGACCTATTTAGGTAGCCAAATGAGCCAGTATCAGCAGTTTCCAGAAAATAAACCCAACCAGTTCAGGTTAAAATCTCTAGGAGGCCCTGGGCCAGGGCAGAATAATGTGGTGTGATGATAGGAAGCAATCTAAAAATCAATATTAATTGGGCAGTCAGCATAGCTCCAAGGGAAAGAACCAATCACTGGGCTCTCTTCTCCAAGGACCTGGCAGCCACCAGCCCTGAGGCACAAACAAGCAAAGTTTCTAAATCGAAATGGTTTCCTGGGTCTGAGAAACAATGAAAGACAAATGGCAGTGCTCTCTGGGAGGGTATTTTATCAAGTTCTTAAACTTCTCTTCAGAGAGAGCCAAAATAAGATGATTCCCTGAAGCTATGTCAATCTTCCTGAAGCTCAGTTTGGTCCCTATTAGCTCTGACAGAGAAGCAGGAGCAGCAGCTACTGTATATACCACTCTCCTGACGCAGCCATCCCTGTACATTGGACATGATGATCTCAGGTTGATAAGGTAAAAATGGATGCTACAGATCTATTTAAAGATATGAAAAGGACTGGAAGGGAGAGAGAGAGAGAGAGAGAGAGAGAGAGAGAGAGAGAGAGAGAGAGAGAGAGAGAGAGAGAGAGACAAAGAGAGAGACAGAGAGACAAAGAGAGAGACAGAGAGAGATTCCCAGCAGACAAAGCCTCCTTGAACTGCTGGGACCACACCCTGCAGATTTCTTGACCTTCCTGGAATTCAAAACTGTGGGGTGGTCCCATGTAAGGACTTTGCTCTACTCCTCTGCCATCACACTTTTCTCTGGGATACTTAAGTGGGGAATTTTTTTTTTTAAAGTACCAAGAGACATCAAGGTGCTTTGTGCTTCTTTTCAGCAAGAACACACTTTTGTGACTTATTCAGTAATGCTTTGTGGACTTTCTCTCTCTGGCTTAAACTGGCTTTATCTGATGACCCAGGCATCTCTGGGTGCCCACCAGATTATCCTGCTAGGAATGAATGTTATAGGGTAGTGGACTTATTAAAAAACTTTTAAAGAGCAAAAAATTATTGCTAGTGGACATGAGTGTAGGACCTGAGGCCTACCCATATGATTTGTCTAGGCCCAGCTCAAGAGAAGCACACAGGGAGCCCTGAGCTTCCTTCTGCTTCCAGGATCCAAGAAGCTGAGCTAGGACTTTTGCCTTTCTCCAGCCTGGAGCTTGGTCCTATCAGCTTCCCTTAAAGTGAAAGGTCTCCTCTGATGAATGTAGCCTACTGAAAGTACCCTATCTTAGTGACAGTCACATCCGCCTCCCTTCCATTCCCTCCTTCTCAAAATATGGGAGTTTCTTTTCTGCTGAGTCTAGAAGTGCAGAAAAGGGAGAAACTGAGGTGAATTACCCAGTGGCTTCTCTGATGGTTGCCATGGTGCTGTATAGACCTGGAGACCTGAGACCAAAAGGCAGAATGTCAATAAGACTGATGATAAAAGCAATGGTATATCATTTCAATCGATGTTTTCTCCTCATCAGTTGTGGCAAATGCCCCCTTTCCTTTTATACTCCCTGTCAACCCTAGAAAGCAGGGTTTAAATAAAATCTCTACAGAACAGGACTGATGAGTAGAGAAGAATAAGCAATGGACCTAGCCAATTATCATTCTTGAGATTTTCAGAAAAAAACTAGGTGTGTCACATTTGTCCTTTGCTACCTTACCAAAAACTTTTTTTTCCTGAAGTCACAGAAAGTCTGAGAGGGCACAGGGACTCAGTGGGTACCAGCCCTGTCTATCTCAGCTCCCCCAGGACTCAAATGATGAAATATTTATTGGGTGATCAGACCTGCTCTTCAGCTCAAATGGCTGCTCTCACCTGGGTTACCTTACAGGAAAGCAGACTCTGTCAGTGTTTCCCTCCAACTTGCCCTTGAGCCATGAAGAGGTACCTGCTGCCAACCCCTTAGAGGGGGAAATAGAACCCCCAAGAAGGAGGTTAGACTCCAAAGAGCTAAAGATACAGCACACAAGCCAAGTGAATCCTTAGCTTTTGACCTCTCTAGGGGAGCCAGGAACAATACCCATTCTTCCTTCTGCCCACACTGTTAATCCTCGCCATCTATAGCATCCTCTTCTGTGTGGCTGCCTATAGACAACCTTGTTGTTTGGAGAAATAACACAGTGAATGAAGCAAATCATTCAAAGGCAGGAGCACACACCCTACATGCATAAGGACCCCAAGTTCAGTCTCTGGTATGTAGGGTTAGCTATGCACCACTAAATGTGGCTCTGGTAGTTCCCTAATTACCCTGGGCCTGACCTTTAAACCATATGATCCAGTTAACCAAAGATGAATGAGAATCCTCCCAGCCGTGCTTGGGAGAAACCCTACCCCAAAAGGATAAAAGTGGAACAAATGCCCAGTCACTGTCCCCATAACATCCTATTTAGTTAGTGCCTAGAACTCCTTGACTTCAAGCCTCTGCTAGCAACTTCAGTGCATGTCCTCCCTTCACTCGGCTCACCAGCTGCTGCCATCAGGCACAAACTTGCCAGGTGCCTTCAGCCCCTGGTATTAGGGAGAACCACACCTGACTCAGCCTGCTACGGAGTAATTTCAAGACTTCAATGAGATCATATTAAGCTCTGTGAAATGTTTTAAAATAGATACACCCTATGGAAGCCAGACTAGCTGTGATATGTGCTGCCTCCTTTTCACTCACCTACATGGTTCTCAGCTGCAGGAGGCATCATCCTGAACACTCTTACTGATGGGCATCAGTCCAGGAGCAAATATAGGTCGGCAGGGGGCTTCTCGCCATGCCCTCACTGTCCCAGTGCCTTGTCTTTGATGTCTTTTTCTCCATGATTCAAGTACCAAGATCACTCCTCTTTGTTCTGTAGTCCAAGGGGTACCCTCATAGTAATGTGCATCTCCTGGATACCTCACATTTGTTCTCTTAAGCCTGCCCAAGTCTTTCTGAATCTGTTTGCTTGGGAGTCATACCCAGAAGTGTTGGGAAAACCATATATGATTCTGACAATAAACACAGAGTTGGTCATGTGCAAGGCAAGCACCTTAACCCTGTACAATCTCTGGCCCTTGTTAAAGGATTTTCATTGGGACCATTTTGTTTTCCTGTAAGAGGCCTGACTGATACAAGGTCGTATCTGTATCTAAGGAAATGAGCATCACTGGAGTAGAAACAGTAAGTAGTATGGATACGTATGAACCGATGTTCAGTACAAAGCTTCCACACTACCAGCAAGGTGAATTTGCCTTTCCTTCCTTGTCTCTTTTCTCTAGAGACAATGGCCTAGTTGTAAATTCTTATAAAGCAGCTCAGCAAGAGTTGCCAACAATCTGACATCAGGGTAGAAGAATACAAAGGAGTCACAGAGGGTCTACATTTTCAGGAACCTAATGATTCTGCTGTCACCCCAGTCTGCTTCTCCCACAGTCCTTGGCAATACCTATTCCAATTTTAAGAGTCTAGATAATACTTGTATTTTCTGCTGTGTAACCACAGTACTGCTCAGTCTGGGGAAATTGCTGACTAGGGTGTTGGATTTGCAAGGATACAGGGTTCTGTTTTCTGTGTTGCAGGAAAGACGGTGGCTGCTTTGTTCTCAAAGAGTTACACCATGGGTTTGTTTCGGATTTTCTTCTTTAAATGGTGCTCCTCTGAACTTCATCTTTGGCATTAATCCCTCTTTCACTTTAGAGGACCTGTCTGGTTTTAGAAATCCAAAGCCCCTCCTCTACCGAATTTACTTCAACTTCCAGGTGTTACAAGCTTCCCTCCAAACTTCAGTTTATAAAAGAGAAAAGGGAAGACAAGGCCAGTGATATTAGCAGAAGTGTCTGGAGCTGAGGCGTTTGGGGAGGGTACGGGGCCCAGGTCTCCATGGGCTCTGCCTCCTGACCTGTTCCAGGGCAGGGATCAGGTTCACTGCTAGCCTATTTTCTACACCTCACAGGGAATGTGCTTCATAAATAAGTAACCACACCTGAGTTACTATGCAAATAAGTTCAGCTCTGCATTCAAAACTGCCATGTTCATGTTCCCAATAGTGTTATTTTTTTTCTTTCTCTTTTTTGTGGGAAGTGGGGGTGAAGAAGCCACCTAAGCAGTGCTAAAGGGAACTTAGGGGTGATTCCTGTTCAATGCCTGGCCTTGCAATGTGGTGCTGGTCAATCTAAATTGCTAGAGGTCACTGGATTCACCCATGTGGTGCTCAGGGTCTACTACAGTCCCACCAGCAATGCTGGGAGACAATGCAGTGCCAGAGAGCAAAATTGCAGCACTGTGCTTACAAGGCATACACCTTAACCTCTGAGATATTAAAAACAACAACCCTTCTGAACTACATCCCCAGCCCCCTGCAGGAGCTTTTCCTCTCCAGCTTCCACCCTCTGCTGTCATTTATTTGCAGGGACCTATCATCACTGGAACAGGGCACTGGAGGAGTCTTTGATTGGTCTCCCTGAGTCTGAAAGTCCAATGTTTACCCTGGTTCAGGTTTATGCAAAAGCAAGAGACAATTACTATAGAAAATACCAAAAGTGATCATTTGTGAGAAAAAATAAAGGTTGCTTAAGTGTCAGCAGCATAACTCCCTGGGAATCCAGATAGATACAAACTACTGACAGAAGAGGGAGAGACTATGTAGTCATAAAGGGACTGATGGAATAATTGCCAAGAGAAAGAAAGGAGCTGATATTTAGCATGCCATCTAGTCTGGCTGTCACAAGACTCAAACTAGACACCCAACTATAAAGAACTTTGTAAATAACAATGGTTTCAATAAAAAAAAATTAAAAACAGGGGCCGGAGCAATATCTCAGCTGTGGAGTGTTTGTCTTGCATGCAGCTACTCAGCTAAACTGGAATGGACCCAGGTTTGATTCCCAGCATCCCATATGGTCCCCTGAGCCTGCCAGGAGCGATTTCTGAGTGCAGAGTCAGGAGTAACTCCTGAGCTCCACCAGGTGTGGCTCTCCCCAAAGAAACAAATAAAAACCTCTCAACCCACCCCCCACAGAATTTGGGGCCATAATGATAGTACAGTGGTAGGGCCTTTGCCTTGTATGCAGCTGACCTGGTTCAATTCCTGGCATCCCATATGGTTCCCCAAGCTTGCCAGGGGCGATTTCTGAGTAATCGCTGCTGCTGGGTATGGCCCAAAAGCCAATAAAATAAAATAAAATAAATAAAACGTTAGGCATTTTGTAATTCTAAGCCAAATCCCTTTCCCAGTTGTTCAAAGAATGTTTTGAATGTTATCCTTGGATATTGTAAGTATACCTATGTATAATTTAGAACACAGAGAAGCCTCCTTAAGGCTTCTTTATCTTTAATGCATAAAATGTTTAATATTAAATGTTTACCACAGCATTCTACAGGTCAACTAATATTAGAATCCATGTTGCCTTATTGAGTTGGTAACTATTCTTATCTTTCTGCTTGATGTCCTCATTATAAAAGCTATTCCCTAGCTCAATGACAAAAGTATCTCATTTGAAATGTGAGAACTTGAGTTTGAACCCCAGTGCCAGTTACATGTATGTAATAAGATCCTGGTACACTGGGACTTCTAGTACCACCACTGAACGTAGCCTTTTTCCTTTTTATTAATAAATTTGTGAGATATACCATGGAGGAAAAAAAATCACCTGTAATGAATTCAAGGTGTTTCTAGCAATGTTGGCCCTTCATACATTTCTTGGGCTAGAAGGAAAATGTTTTAGCCTTGGTCTAAGTGAGAAGCTGTTACCTTACTGCCCTCCACAACAATATCTATTGAACCATCCAAATACCAGAGCAGTGGAAATGAAAAAAAAATTAATAAAATACAAAACATTGCTTCCTTGAGGAACCACTGCCTCCTTGCTCCAAACAGCCAAAACCCAGCACACACAATCCTATTAAAACCTTAAAGATTCCCAAACAAGTCTTGGCTTAGCATGTCTTATAAAGCTGATAACCCTTAACAGAAATATTTCACTGCAATAAGTTTCCAATGCCCCATCTAGCTTTTTTTTTTTTTTTTTTTTTTGTTATCTTAAACAAAGGTAGAAAACATTCATAAGCTTTTCTGTTTAGTGGCCCTTTATGATTCATCTTCAACCTTTTCTTCAAGGTGAATGTGATACCTTATCAACTAGGTTAGCAGGTCATGGTTTCTACCTTAACATTATTTCAGTGGCTTTCAATAAATTTAAAAAAACCATTGAATGTAAATTAAATGACCAATTCCTCTCCCATTAAAATCAACTGTCATTTTGTGTGGCAAATGGCACTATAGTACAACAAGTCACTATCTGTAAAAATCAAGGGCATTCTCCTTGGTTCCACTTTTCAGAGCAGGCGTCTCTACAGTCTGGAGATTCCCAAAGGGCTTCCATCTAAAGAGAAAAGGAAGAGATTAGATCTGAAGCTGCTTACAGACTTAAAACTGAAGGAACAGAGAAGCATCTCTGTCCTAGACAACAATATGGGAGGAAGAATTCTGCAGAATTCAGCCCAAAGCAGGTAGTTCATATTTTGGAGTCTATGAAAGAAATCAGAGGAAATCAGTGACTGCTTCTTGGACCCAAACCCTTGAGATGTTTACATATTTTTGAATAAATGGAAAGAGTTAAGTCCTATTTTATTTTTTTTTCTTGAATTGAGCATAGGATACTTAATGGTAAATAAAAATGTATATGAGAAATAAGTTTATCTTGCTACCTGCCAAAGAGCAACCCCATAATTATGCTGAATAGGAGAGGTTGAGTTTTCATATTCATTAAGAAATTTTACATCAGGGTTGTCAATCATTTGGCAAGTCCAGGTGACATTTTTTTAAATCTTTATTTAAGCATCATTATTACAAGCATGATTGTAGTTGGGTTTTAGTCATAAACAGAACACACCCCTTCACCAGTGCAATATTCCCACCACCAATGTTACCCTCCCTCCTCCCCCACCCCTGCCTGTATTCGAGACAAGCATTCTACTTCTCTCATTTTTTAACATTGTCATGCTAGTTGTTAGTGTTGTTATTTCCCTGACAGCATTCACCACTCTTTGTGGTGAGCTTCATATTGTGAGCGAGTCCTCCCGACCCCTTCCAACCCTTAACTTTATTGTCTCTGGACCTTATTACAATTATGTCTTTAATTTTTCTTAAAACCTATAGATGATTGAGACTATTCTGTATTTATCTCTCCCAGGAGACATTTTTGAAGGGATTGACAGGCTGAGTGAAAATTACTGACTTCCAGTAGAGAGAAGCTGAAATGATGTTAAATATCTAAGAGAACAGGACAATCACAAACCAGAGAATGACCTGATCCAAAATATTGCTAGTGCTGAGATTGAGAAAATCTGACTTCAAATAGTTCCATAACCTTGTTTATCTGTTCAGGAAGATTCAAGGGTTCCTGTTTTTCTTCTAGCTGCTAAATGAACTCACCTGAAGAAATTATAGTTGTTTGACAAGCTGACTCTTGTTTTAAATAGAGGTAGTAGAACCAAGCAACAAAAGGCAAATGAAATTCAAAGTGACGTATAAACAAGCCTGACCTTGACTCATGGAATCTCTTCAAAATCTGCATTATGGGGGAGCGAATAATGCAGAAAAAGATAATACAGATACTCACAGAGAGTGCTCAGATAATAACAAGCCTCAGAATTTCCTCCCAAGAGCATGGTTTTGTTCAGAGTCACAAAGAAAATGCCTCTTGTTGTCAATACTGCAATAATTTAATTTCTAAATGCAATCTACTTTAAAACTGTCTCACTGATTTTGGAATTAAAAAAAAAAACACAGTCTGGCTGCAAACTGATCTGTCTGGGATAGTTTAGAGTGTACATATCTTTTCTGAAGAATAGGCTAGGCATGCCAGAACTTCTTAAAACTGCAATTATGGAAACTTTACAGCTAGCCAGTGCTGTAGCCAAAGGAGCACAAACAGAAAAGTCAGCCAAGCCACGAGGCCATGCTCAAGCACATAACCATGTGGGATTGCTGCATAATAGATTGGATCCTACTACAATCGGCCTTTGACTTGTCTTAAAAAGAAATCTTATGTCTAGAAAACAAAGCCCTCCTCCATAAGCCCCAACTCCCCCTTCTGCCTGCTTCAAATGAAAAGAGAAAAGAGCTAGAATTTTGAAACATATACATATAGAATAACTTTTCTTTATATTTTAAGACTACAAATCCTTTAAGAATAATACTCAACAAGGATTTTCAGAAGATAGACCAGGGATCCCTCTCCCCACTTAAACAACAGTTGCATGGGCAGAATCTGTCCAGAATCAGAGAAATTTAACTCTTTGGGACCCATTAGAGTCTAGTCGGGCTTGTAATTAGGGGAGAAGCTTGCACAAAATTATTATACTTAAGGGCTGGAGAGGTAATACAGGAGATAAGGCACTTTCCTTGCATCTAGCTGCAGTCGCTGTGATCCTAACTCAAATTCCAAGCACCATATATGGTGCTAGAGAACAATGCTAGATAGCTTACTCCTGAGCAGATAACCAGGAATAGCCCCCCATAACTCTCCCAATTACTATACTTTTAGTTTTTTTAAATAAAATGTTTTTATTTTAATTGTGATTTACAAAGTTATTCATAGTTAAATTTTAGGCATACAATGTTTCAGCACCAATTCCATCAGCCATGTCAACCTCCCTCCACCAAGGTTTCCAGAGCCTGTCTCAGACTCCCCTCCCTCACTCTCCTCCCTAGACTGCCATCAGAACAGACACCTTTTGAAGTTTGGTTATTAAAGTTTGGGTCTCATGACTTCATTGTTGACTTGGTGGTCTGAATATTTAACTGTCCTTTCTTAACCCCACCAATGCACTTAAATCCCCTTGGCCCCTGGCCCCTGTTATTTCACATCTGTCTTTCTCTTCCTCCACTCAATTTCTTTCCTTCTACTCACTATACTCTGGGGCTAATATATACTCAAGTTTTTCATCAGAGATATCAAACTAGAAATGGCACCCTTCTTTCCTTGTTAAAAATCAGGCTTATGGGGGTCAGGGCGATAGCACAGCAGTAGGGCATTTGCCATGCATGTGGCTGACCTGGGACAGACCCAGGTTCGATTCCTGGCAACCCACATGGTCCCTCAAGCCTGCCAGGAGTGATTTCTGAGCACAGTGTCAGGGGTAATCCTTGAGCACCACTTGTGTGACCCAAAAACTAAACAACAACAACAAAAAAGTAAATAAATAAAACTAAAATAAAATAAATCAGACTTGGGGCTGAAGAGATAGCATGGAGGTAAGGCGTTTGCCTTGCATACAGAAGGACGGTGGTTCGAATCCTGGCATCCCATATGGTCCCCTGAGCCTGCCAGGAACGATTTCTGAGCGCAGAGCCAGGAGTAATCCTTGAGAGCCGCCAGGTATGACCCCAAAACCCAAACAAACAAACAAAACAGTTTTATACAATTTTGCTGTCCTTACGAATCTTTTGTCCTCAGAAAAGATTTTTTTTTAAACTTTATTTATAGATTGACTGATTAGTTGGTCTTTGGGCCACACCCCACTGCACTCAGGAATTCACTCCTGGCCCTGCACTCAGAAGTCACCCCTGGCAGACAAGGGGACCATATAGGATGCCAGGAATCAAATCGGGTCCCTCCCGGGTTGGCTGCATGCAAGGCAACCGCCCCACCGCTGTACTATCTCTCTGGCCTCAGAAAATAGACTTTAAATAAATCTGCAGAAAGAGATTTTATACAGTCATGTTTGGGGGGATTGGAGCAATAGTATATAGCGGTAGGGTGGTTGCCTCGAACACAGCCAATCAGGGTTTGATTCTAGCACCTCACATGGTCCTCCAAGATCTACCAGGACTGATCCCTGAGTATAGAACCTGGAATAAACCTTAAGAATCACCTGATGTGGTCTCCAAGCAAAATAAACAAATTGAAAGTCACATTAGATTTTATCAAGATTTATTATGAGGATATATGAAAAATGTGAATATAAGAACAATATAAGAAATGGGGGAAGCAATAGTACTCATGCTTCAAGAACAAATCTAAAAATCATCATAACAAGTGTAGATTTATTCCTGTATTTAAATTAATCCCACGAAATCAGCTTCTGCAGCCAACCAAACCTAAAATGTTGTGCAAGCGCCCTCAATTGGTTAAGATATAGAACTACCAAAAAACATGTTCCATTAAGTTGACTGTATCATCCTGTTTAGAAATTTCTGTCACTCCAGCCTGAGACCGAAGAATGGTTATGATGTTATTAGATAATATATGAAAGCCGTTCTGTAAACATATATTTGCAATTTCTTGCCAACTTTCCAGGGAGCACAATGGATCATTTATCATAAGGTATTCAACTGCAGCTAAAGAAGAAATACAAAGTTATATTACATTAATTTCCATTTGATAGTCTATGATTAGCAATTCTTAAAAAAATAGTAGATAGTTCAATTTAGTTGCTAATTAACCTAATTCAGATACTTTAGTCCTATAAGTTTAATGTGGAATTGTTAGTCAAAACATAAATATTTAACTGTTAGCTCCTCATATTTGTTACTACTCAGGAACCATCAACTTCTTGGCGAGGACAGTAGATGTTGAAGGTTATGAGTAAGAGAAGATTAGAATGATATAATTTCATAGTCAAATAATCAGTATAATTTATATAATAAATAATTTATATTACAAATTCTATAATAATGTGATCACAATAATCATACTTAAATAATCTATGTTATAATTAGACACTATCAAAAAACTGAAGGCTAGATCTTGCTTTCATAGTCCTCTAAACACTAACAAAATTTAATAGTAATGCTGACCCAAAAGCTTAAAAACTTCTTAGAAAAACTTTCCATTTCTTTCTTTAGAGACCATCTAATCATAATCTAAAGAAAATCAAGGAAGGGGCCGGAGTAATAGCAAGGAGGTAAGGTGTTTGCCTTGCATGCAGAAGAACAGTGATTTGAATCCCAGCATCCCATATGGTCCCCCTCCCCTGCCAGGAGTGATTTCTTGGCACAGGGCCAGGAGTAACCCCTGAGCACAGCTGGGTGTGACCCAAAAACCAAAAAAAAAAAAAAAAGGATTTTATTTGTAATGAAAACTGATTATTTCTTTTTCTTGTTTTTGTTTTTTTCTGGGCAATACCTGGCAATGCTCAGAGTTTATTCCTAGCTCTGTGCTTAATGATCACTCATGGTAGGGCTCAAAAGACCAAATGTAGTGCCAGCGATAAAACCTGGTCAGCCACATGCAAGACAAGCACCCTAACCACTGTACTATCTCTCCAGCATTTCTTTCTTGTGCATGTACTGAGTATCATGCCCAGGGCCTCACACATGCATAGAGCCGCATCCTCAGCCCCAAACTGATACTATTTACTTTTGAAAATAAAAATCCTACTTGAGATATATCTATATATAGAATTAATTTCTCGTCTAGTACCTGCATATTTAATGAAAGAGGATTTATTTTAGAATAATATCATCACGGGGCCCGGAGAGATAGCACAGCAGCGTTTGCCTTGCAAGCAGCCAATCCAGGACCAAAGGTGGTTGGTTCGAATCCCGGTGTCCCATATGGTCCCCCGTGCCTGCCAGGAGCTATTTCTGAGCAGACAGCCAGGAGTAACCCTTGAGGACTGCCGAGTGTGGCCCAAAAAACAAAAAAAAAGAATAATATCATCACTATTATTTGTGTCTACCATAGTTATTATTTTCTATCAAATATTTTAGTTGATATTTATAGTGATAATTTTATATTTATCTTCTGGAATATTTCACATAATTTATCCCCATTCATTAACAATAGACAGTAATTTAAAATCAACTTGTTTACAATGCAGAAAAAGACTCTGTACTCCTATATTCATTGCAGCACTATTCGAATTATCCAGAACCTGGAAACAAGCCAAGTGCCCAAGAATTAGTGGCTAAGAAATACAAATGTACTGTGGTACAACTAAACAATGGAATACTATGCAGCTGTTTGGAAAAATTAAGTCATGAAATTTGCATATATATGGCTATACATGGAGAGTAGCTTGCTGAGAAAAATGAGTCAGAGGGGAAGGGACAGACATAGAATGATCACACACATTTGTAGGATATAAAAGAAAGATAGTATGGTATTAATATCCAGAGACAATAAAGACAAAGACGTGGGCCAAGAGGATCAGTCCATGGTAGGAAGCTTGCCGCAAATAGCAGGAGAGTGAAATTAGGGCAAAAAGGAACCACTATGACAATGATAGTGGAAATGATCACTCTGGAAAAAGCTGGGTGCTTAAAGGAATAAAATGATATGCATGATATTCCTTCAAGAAATTTTTTGCAAACGAGAGTGTCTAAAAGGGGGGAAAAAAGGGAACAGAGGGGCCCGAGAGATAGCTCAGTGGTAGGGTGTTTGCCTTGTGCACAGATGATCCAGGACAGATGGTGGTTCGAATCCAGGCATCTCATATGGTCCCATGCCTGCAAGGAGAGATTTCTAAGCACAGAGCCAGGAGTAACCCCTGAGAGCTGCCGGCTGTGACCCAAAAACAAAACAAAACAAAAAAAAAAAAAAAAAAAAAGAAAAGAAAAGAAAAAAAGAAGGGGGGAGAGAGAAAGAGAAGAAAAATGCCTTCCACAGAGGCAGACAAGAGGGAGGTCAGGGGGAAGAGAGAGTGGGAGGGTAACTGGAGACATTGGTGGTGGAAAATGTGCACTGGTGAAGAGCTGTGTGTTGGACATTGATTGACTGAAACTCAATCATGAACAACTTTGTAACTGTGTATCTCATGGTGAATAACTTACAGAATTTATTTTAAAAAATTAAAGGGCCAGATTGATAGCACAGCGAGTAAGGCATTGCATTGCATGCAGCCAACATGGGTTCAATTCCTGGCATCCCAAATGATCCCCTGAGCCAGCCAGGAGAAATATCTGAGCCGCAGAGCCAGGAGTAAACCCTGAGCACAACTGGGTGTGGCCTGAAGAACAAAACAAAACAAAAATTTAAAAAGTAAAACATTTGGGCCCGGAGAGATAGCACAGCAGCGTTTGCCTTGCAAGCAGCCAATCCAGGACCAAAGGTGGTTGGTTCGAATCCCGGTGTCCCATATGGTCCCCCGTGCCTGCCAGGAGCTATTTCTGAGCAGACAGCCAGGAGTAACCCCTGAGCAATGCCGGGTGTGGCCCAAAATCCAAAAAAAAAAAATAAATAAATAAAACATTTATTCCAAAGAACATATGCACCCTGTTATTCATTGTAGTACACAGTAGAATAGCTAAGAATTGGATCATAAAGATGTGGTACATATATATATATATATTGGAATACTACATAGCTGTACGGGATGATCCAATCATGCAGTTCACTGCAACAATAATGCGACTGGAAGGTATGGTAAATGAAGCCAGAAAAGTGTAAATACATATGTGATATTTAGAATTGCTGCATGAAGAAATGCAATGGCTTAAGAGGGAGTTGTCAAAAATACTTTTGGCCTCAGAGTACAGTGAGAAGTTAAAAAATTGAGTGAAGGAGGAAAAAGAAAAATATTAAATGATGGGGGACAGAGGCCAAGGGGACTCGGGCATATTGGTTGGATTAAGAAAGGACAGAACTAAATATCCAAGCCACAGTCAATAAAAATGAAATAATGAAACTCAACCTTTTATTTATTTATTTGTTTATTTATTTATTTATTTATTTATTTGTAGCTTTTGGCTTTTGGCGGAGTTACTCCTGGTTCTGACCTCAGAATCATTCCTGGGGCTGGAGTGATCGCATAGCGGTAGGGTGTTTGTCTTGCACGTGGCGGTTTTATTCCCCAGCGTCCTGTATGGTCCCCTCAAGCCAGGAGCGATTTCTGAGTGCATAGCCAGGAGTAACCCCTGAGTGTCACTGGGTATGCCTCCCCCCAAAAAAAAACCCAAATCATTCCTGGCAGGCTCAGGAACCATATGGAATGCTGGAAATCGAACCCAGGTCCATCCCAGGTCGGCTGCATGCAAGGCAAATGCCCTACTGCTGTGCTATTTCTCGGGCACAAAAAACTTAAACTTTTAACGACCAAACTTAAAAAGACACCTGTTATGATGGCAGGCTGGGGTAGGGGATGGTGGCATAGGATGGACTCTGGGAACATTAGTGGAGGAAGGTTGACTCTGGTGGCACTGGTTGCTAAAACATTGTATGTCTAAAATCTAACTTTTAATAACTTTGTAAATAACAATTTAAAATATTTAAAACATAAATGTAATTTAAAAATTAAATACAGATATATTAACAAAAATAAAATAAAAAAAAGTTGTTTGCTCAATTTCCTAAATTAGAGAAAGAAAGAAACTTAGATCTAATTTGTGAGTGTAGTACCAGGGATTAAACTCAGGGCCTCACATATATGAGACACACTCTACTACTAGGCTACTTCCTCTATTCTAATTGACTACACTTTTTGTTCTTGGTAGGGTGGGAAATGTGTTTGGGTCACACTCAGCAGTGCTCATGGACTATTACTGGCTTTGTACTCAGGACTGATCCCTGGCAGTGATTAGGGGACCATATATAGAGCTGGAGATTGAACTGGGGTCAGTCTCATGCAAGGCAAGTGCAACAAACTCTGTACTTTCTTCTTGGCCCCTGACTAGTAATTTTTTATTTCATTGCTGAATTAGGCTCAATTATATTTATGTATGTATTTAGTTTATGAATAAAACCTTTTATATTTAAATTACATATGAAAACTTCATTAAATATACACAGTAGGGGCCTGAGAGATAGTACAGTGGTAGAGCGTTTGCCTGGCATGCGGCCAACTCAGGAGACGGTTCTATTCCTGGCATTGTCAGGGGCAATTTCTGAGCATAGAGCAAGGAGTAACCCTTGAGCGCCACCAGGTGGTAATCCAAAAACCAAATAAATTAATTAAGGAATAAATATACCGTATTTTCCGGCATATAAAACGACTGGGCGTATAAGACGACCCCCTAATTTTGCACTTAAAACATAGTTTAGGCCTATATTCGCTGTAACAGAACGTTCCTGTGCTGCAACTGTATGTACCACAGTGAGCCAATCACAACAAGCAAAGGTTCAAAGGTTCTACTGTCATAGACTTCCTCTCTGACTCTGGCCATTTGGAGCAGGCTTTATACAGTGTAGATTTGGGTCCAAACATTGTCTAGTTTGCATGCATAAAAAGCCTGCTTGGATTGGCTGAGTTAGAGAGGCGGTCCGAGCAGCCTGGCAGTGATTGGTGCAGGATCGAGTTGGAAAATTCATTTTGTGGCATTATTCAGACAATTTTCGTTTAGCGGCATATGAAACATTTTTGGGATATCCTCGGCGTATAAGACGACCCCCGATTTTCGGTTGACTTTTTTTTGTTTCAAAAGTTGTCTTATACGCCGGAAAATATGGTATATAGTAAATGTATAGTTTTTTAGGTTAATGCCAGCTATTCTATTTAAATTTTGTGAGGTTTCTCTTTATAGTAATTTCCTCAAGAAACACATTTTATTTATTTATTTATTTATTTATTTATTTATTTATTTTGGGTTTTTTGGGCCACACCCATTTGACACTCAGGGGTTACTCCTGGCTAAGTGCTCAGAAATTGCCCCTGGCTTGGGGAGACCATATGGGACGCTGGGATCAAACCGCGATAACTTCCTTGGTCCTTGGCTAGCGCTTGCAAGCCAGATAACTTACCTCTAGCGCCACCTCGCTGGCCCCAACACATTTTATTTTTGGTTTTTGAGTTACACCCGGTGATGCTTAGGGGTTACTTCTGACTATGCACTCAGAAATTGTTCCTGGCTTGGGGGACCACATGGATGCCAGGTATAGAACCCAGGTCTGTCCTGGGTCAGCCATGTGCAAGGCAAACGCCCTACCACTGCGTCATCGCTCTGGCCCCTCAAGAAACACATTTCAGTGCCAAAAGACTCCTACTGACATGTAAACTTCATGTTTATAAACTTCTGAAGTTATTTCTTACCAATAAGGAACTATAAAGATGAAAATGACTTACATATAACACTACTGAAACTTTCCCTAAAAAATTCACTGCTGCTTTGATATACATATATATCAAAGTTATATATATATATATATATATATATATATATATATATATATATATATATATATAACTCTACTTACCTTTCCCATCTTCATTCATTTCTTGAAGTAGCTTAATTACAACTTTTTTCATATCTATAGAGAACAGATGAAGGATAGCAAGAGAAAAAGATAAAACTGGTGGTTTCCCATTCCATTCTTTAGTGAGACCATGAATTAACTCAGTATTGGGACATAGCTTTATTAGGCTTAGTAGATCATCTGAAAGCAAAAATAAAAAATGAATTTTCAATATCATAATAAGACACATCAGCTAGAAAAATGAGATCAGTTACTGTCTAGACCTACAATCAGTACTTCTTTTTGTACAATCTTCTCAAAGCCTTGTGCGACCCACTTCGATTCCAACTCAGTACTACTGTTTCAAGCTACAGATGTATCTTTTGCCATCATATAAACCACTTCTGAATCTATAGTTTGTGTTCCTGTAGTACACATCTAGTTACTATTTTTCACTTTCTAAGTTCTAAAACAAAATCTTTTGAATTCACAATTGCAACAAGATACAGGGAGCACCATGAATTCACAGTTGAGGAATGGATCTTGCTACAGCAAGAAAAGGGATTAGTTCTGACAAAAATGAACTCGAGTTGCTAAGCCATCAGCAGGGCCAAGGGCTGCTCTTCCAGGTTCCTCACAGAAGACACAGCAGACACCTATATAGAAAAAAATTTTTGCAGCTTCCTTCTAGTACAGAAGAACAAACTACAAAGATAAACATTTGGATTATGAAATATACTTCTTTTTTCTGGGAGATAGGCCTGCTGAAGAAAATTCATGGCATTCACTAGTATGACAATTAATAAAGGTCAGCTAAAGTACAAGCGGACTGGCGTCTTTACTCTTCTTTTGTCAGTTAATGAGTTAGTTGGCCGATTTATCCACATGCTGCTCATGACACATGTCACAAACCCTCCAAGGGAGCAGTGGTGGGGTCTCTTTTCTGAACTTCCCTCAGTTACTGGTTCCTTCATTTCTGAGATCATGCTCATTCTATCCCATAATACTGTCTCCACTGGTTTGAGGATTTATAAGGGGGGTGAGTAGCATAAATGGAGCATCTCCAATTTGCACCTCCAGAGTGAACTTCTCAGTGAATAGGACATCAAGTCCAGTGAACATAGTCCTTACTTTAACAAGTTCAGGCTTTATGTCCTGAGTGAGGTTCTCCAGAGTGAAAGGGCTGGCTCTACACATTGATTTCAGAGTCTCCCAGCAGGGATACAGACAGCTGCAGGCAGAGTTCTGGGTGAAGGTCTTTTAGAGCCAAGTGCTGTGTCCTCTTCCCTTAGCAGGATCCACCTGCCAGCTACAGGAGACTGGGGGATCCCTAGAACTCAGCTAGGATTTTTTCAGAAATAACACCAGTCATGCAGGTGAGCAGATGGCCTTAGCTGGTGGCTTGGATCTCAGAGTGACTAGAAATCCCAAGGGGGTATCACACCTGAAGATTTTCTAGGTTTTTTTTTTTTTTTTTTTGGTTTTTTGGGCCACACCAGGTGGTGCTCAGGGGTTACTCCTGGCTGTCTGCTCAGAAATATCTCCTGGCAGGCACGGGGGACCATATGGGACACTGGGATTCGAACCAACCACCTTTGGTCCTGGATCAGCTGCTTGCAAGGCAAACGCTGCTGTGCTATCTCTCCGGGCCCAGATTTTCTAGTTTTTAAATTCTTTAAAATAATTATATTCTTGGGGCCGGAGAGATAGCATGGAGGTAGTGCATTTGCCTTATATGCAGAAGGACGGTGGTTCAAATCCCTGCATCCCATATGGTCCCGTGAGCCTGCCAGGGGCGATTTCTGAGCCTAGAGCCATGAGTACCCCCTGAGAACTGCCGGGTGTGACCCGAAACGCCTATATATATATATTCTTGGTCAAAAATTGAATTAATTTTCAGAATAGTTTTGAGATCCCCAAAACTATTATAAACAGAATTTGTATTCTGCAAGGTAATAATAACCTAGTGTTCATTATAAATATATAGTATTAAAACTTTTTAAATCAATGTCTTTTAATTCAATAAATGAGATATTATTAACCAAGGAAATAGGACTTAGAGAGTTAATTTTCCCGGAGTATATACATGGTATAATGAGAAGTCTGCTTGACTTCATTACTGTTCCTCTAAAATAAGAAATATATTGCATGTATATATGTATATACATATAAAAAAGTGAAGAGAAGAATGACAAAAGAAAAAAACAAGGAACAGCAGAATATTATTATTTTCTATCAATGATATGAACATTTATTTTTAATTTCCCAGGAGAAGCAGTAAAAATTTATATTTAGGTCATTTAAACTCGCCTCCACTAAGGTGAGGCTATTTTACAACACTTTTCAGCCTCTTTATTTCATAGACTATTTCATTTGATTAAGAATTCTCACGGGGCCGGGTAGGTGGCGCTGGAGGTAAGGTGTCTGCCTTGCAAGAGCTAGCCAAGGAAGGACCGTGGTTCGATCCCCCGGCGTCCCATATGGTCCCCCCAAGCCAGGGGCGATTTCTGAGCACATAGCCAGGAGTAACCCCTGAGCATTACCGGGTGTGGCCCAAAAACCAAAAAAAAAAAAAAAAAAAAGAATTCTCCATAAGAGATAGCATGGATGTAAGGCGTTTGCCTTTCATGCAGGAGGTCATCAGTTCGAATCCCAGCGTCCCATATGGTCCCCTGTGACTGCCAGGGGCAATTTCTGAGCATGAAGCCAGGAGTAACCCCTGAGCACTGCCGGGTGTGACCCAAAAACTACAAAAAAAAAAAAAAAAAAGAATTCTCCATAAGAGGGCCCGGAGAGATAGCACAGTGGCATTTGCCTTGCAAGCAGCCGATCCAGGACCAAAGGTGGTTGGTTCAAATCCCGGTGTCCCATATGGTCCCCTGTGCCTGCCAATCTGAGCAGACAGCCAGGAGTAACCCCTGAGCACCGCCGGGTGTGACCCAAACCCCCCCCCCCAAAAAAAAGAATTCTCCATAAGAAGGCAAGAGAGATAGCATGGAGGTAGGGTGTTTGCCTTGTATGCAGAAGGACAGTGGTTCGGCATCCCATGTGGTCCCCTCAAGCCTGCCAGGAGCGATTTCTGAGCACGGAGCTAGGAGTAACCCCTGAGCACTTTCGGGTGTGACCCAAAAACCAAAAAAAAAAAAAAAAAAATTCTCCATGAATTTACCAATTAACCAATGTTCAACCAAGTATTTGTAAGATATGTTCTCTGACTAAATAGAAAGGACAAAAATTCATATTCTTTAGCCTTCCCCTTCTGCTAATGGCATTTTCATATATTTTATTTATTTCTTGGCTTCACACATTATAAATCATCATTAATGCATGTTTTCTTTCAAAATATTATAAGGGCCTATGTAATATATGTCAAATATGGTATATATTAAATTAGCAAATATCTGAAACAGTGGTTTTAGAATCTATAAAATCAAAATTATTTTAATAATAAGTTGTTGATGGACTTTTTCCACTCATATTCTCTCATAAACATATATTGATATTTCATAATAATTATTTGATCTGTGATTTTTCAACAGATTGAATACAGAAGGGACACAAAAAATCAGTTATCCACTAGTAAAGCAGGCATTAGGGAAATTTGTAAAATGTATTAAATAAATGCCACTTTTTTTTCAGTTCTAGGAAATATGATGTTATGATAACGTGATGGATTTATTATTGCTATTTTAAATGAATAAATATTTTGTTTTTATTTTAATAGGATAAATATTAATAAATATAACCCATATAAACAAAAGTAATTGGGATCCTTAATATAATCTTTTTTTTTTTTTGGTTTTTGGGCCACACCTGGCGGTGCTCAGGGGTTACTCCTGGCTGTTTGCTCAGAAATCGCTCCTGGCAGGCACGGGGGACCATATGAGACACTGGGATTCGAACCAACCACCTTTGGTCCTGGATCGGCTGCTTGCAAGGCAAACACCGCTGTGCTATCTCTCCGGGCCCCCTTAATATAATCTTAAAGTATAAAGAAACTTTGAGAATTGGAGAAAAGAAAATGTCAGGACTGGCACCTTAAGACTATTGAACTGCTGAATAAAACTCATATTAGATCAGCTTATTCATCTAGGATCACTGATTTTACAGTGATCCCAATTTTCTTAAATTACTGCCCAACTGAGACCTAGATGCTTCAAAAGTATAATATAACCTAATTTTACTAATTCTTCTGTGACTATATCTGAGTTCAGAACATATAAAATTAGTTATTTTTAATAATAACTTTGATTAGCATGTTATATTTATCTTTAAAACTATATATTTCAGAGAAAGAGAGATAATACAACAAGGCCAATGTGTGTTTGCTCCCAGGTACCATATATGTATGGTCCTCCTAAGAACCAACCACCAGCAGTGAACTCTGAGGGTAGTACCTGAGTACAGCTGGTGGAACAAAACGAAATGAACAAAAATAAACTTGTACTTCAAGCTCATTAAATGTTTATGAATTAAGTAAAAACATAATTAATTTGAATGTCTATGACAGGTATCATTCAGCTCAATCTAAAATATTTTCACTGAAAACTGTAAAAGAATTTTTTTAAATTTAACAATAAGTGTAAAACAGATGTTATATAATGCAAATCCAAAATATTGCCAGTTTTGGACCAGGAATTAAGGCACTTGCCTCGGACACAGAAGACTCATATGATCCCTTAGCATAACATATGATCCCCTAAACACCAGAAGTGATTGCTGATCACAGACAGGAATGACCCCTGAACACTACCGTGTGTAAGCCCCTCTATCCTAAAATAAAATAACAAAAAAAAAAAAAAAAACCAATCCAGAATACAACTACCCCAATAACAAAACTATTGCCTGCATTCTAAATAATAGAAGCTTTTATATTTAAGGCCCAGAATATAAGCATACCTACAAAAATAGGTTTTCATTTACTGGGATTGGGCTAAGGTGGTGGCAACTGTTGGGCCACATTCCCAGAGCTAAAGTAGGCTTTTCTTAAAGGGGGCAAAAGATATACTTCACCATAGAGGACCTGTTTTGCATGTGAGAGACTCTGGGTTCAATCCTTGGCACCAAACAATAACAAAAGGCAAACAAAAAATTGGAAGCATATTTTTACTTACCAGAAGTGAAGTCCTTAACTTGTTGTATTTGATCTAAGGCCTCATGAATTTGACCCTGTTTACACAGGCAAAGAAGAGCTTTCTTATACAAGCCACACTCATTGTAGACAGTTTGAGCTAAAGCCAAGCACTTGGTCTTACTGCTAATTTTATGCTCCCCGTAATCATAAATCTCATCTCCAGCCTTCTCAGAAAGTGTCAACCTAAATCAAGTAGATCAATAATACACACAGAAATTTTTTGAGTGGATGAGAATATAATATGTGAAAATTCAGCACATTGAATTGGTTTTGTCTATTAGAATGTCAAGTTAATAGGCAATTGGTATAAGAAAAACAAATAGGGATGTGGGGGGAAAAAAGAAAAAAAAAAGAAGTCAAGTGGTGGCACAGTGGTAAGGCATTTGCCTTGCACTCGGCTGACCCACGATGGACCTGAGTTCAATCTCTGGCACCCGAAGCCAGGATTGATTACGGAGAGCAGAGTCAGGAGTAACCCCTGAGGGCTGGTAGGTGTGGCCCCAAAAAACAAAAACTCCCCAAACCCCCACCAAAAAAGAAAGAAAACAAACAAACACAAGATTTAACAGCTAGAACAGCAACAATCATTAGATAATCCTTTGGAGGAGGTCATTTGAGGAAGCTAAGCCCAAGTCTTATAAAATCTACAAACAAGGTTAAAACTTTCCTGAAAAGACTGGTAAGATAGGGCCGGGAAGGTGGCGCTAGAGATAAGGTGTCTGCCTTGTAAGCGCTACCAAGGAACGGACCGCGGTTCGATCCCCCGGCGTCCCATATGGTCCCCCCAAGCCAGGGGCGATTTCTGAGCACATAGCCAGGAGTAACCCCTGAGCATCAAACGGGTGTGGCCCAAAAACCAAAAAAAAAAAAAAAAAAAAAAAAAAAAAAAGACTGGTAAGATAAAAAAAAAAAAATTACAAGGTAGGGCCAGAAAGATGGTAAAAAGATAAGGTGCTTGCCTTACACTAGGATGACTCTGGTTCAATTCCCAGCATCACTTATGGTCTCCTAGCCATTACCATGAATGATCCCTGAGCACAAAACCATGAATAAGCTTAGAACATCACCAAATGTGATTTCCCCCCAAGAAAAATCCAAAATAAAGAAACAAATAATTAGATTACAAAGTAAACAAGAGGCATATAATAGATGGCTTGCAATGTTTTCAGAGGTATCTAAATTTTATATATTGTATCATATAAAAATTTAATGGTGTTTGCCTTGCCAATATGGATTTAATCCTAGTATACAGTATTGTCCCCCAAGATCCACTAAGAGTGACCAGAGTGCAGCTACAAAAGTAGTCCTGAGTACCACCAGAACTGGCTCAAAAACTAAAGAAAAAAGAGAATTTACTGAATGTTGGTTAACAGGAGCTCAAAAATATATTTATACATAAATGTATATTTATATTAGTATACATGTCAGTGATAGAATGTATTACATGCATAAATATAGATGTCTCATTCTTTGTACCACCCTAAGTACAACCTTAGTGGTATCTTGTATTCCTTAGCTCAACAACAAAGTGTACAATCTCTAGTAAACCACAACTAATTATTATAAAAGCACAATGTGACCAAAGTGCATATGAACACCACTACTAAACTATGTATGTACTGCAGCCAAGTGAATCTAATTACTGGTCATCACAATAACAAGAGTGAGGGGAAATAACCAATACATTTTACATTTAAATTATTGACAGAGCATGAAAGTATTTGTGATAAAAAAAAACAGACTAGTGTTACTGTAAAATTTTATTTTAGACTTATAAGAAAAAGGAAGTTGGCCCCAGAGTATAGAGAGGAGAGGGAAAAAATGCTGAGTGGAAGAGGAGAAACACAAATTTGAAAGGATGGAGACCAGGGGCCAAGTGGTCTTAGGTGCATCGGTAATGTTAAAAAAGGACAAAACTACATGTCTAAGTCAAAGGCAGCAAAAATGGAATCAAGACCCAAACTTTCACAATCTACACCTATACTGACAGGCTGAGGGGGGTGGGGGGGACAAAGAAGTGGTATGGAATGTACTCGGAGAGCATTGTGGTGGAGGGAGGTGGATCCTGGTGGTGAGACTGGCCCTGATGCATTGTATGTCTAAATCCAACTATGAAGTACTTTGTAAATCACAATAGTTTCAATAAAATTAAAATAAAAAAAAGAAAGAAGGGGTGGTGGTGGTACCTAATTATGCCTATTACAAGAAATTAAAGAAGCAGTTTCTTTTGAGCTGGCTCAATTAAAGAGATTTCACTTGTCATATTTTCTTTTGGAGGGGTGTAGGCCACACCTGGCAATGTTCAGGGGTTATTACTGACTCTGCACACAGGAATTATTTCTGATGGTGTGTGAGGGACCATGCAGAATGCCAGGAATTGAACCTAAGAAAGCCATAGGTAAGGCAAGTGCTCTACCCTACACTTTATTCTACACTGCACCATCTCTCTAGCCCTTTGTTACAATAGAAGCAAACCATCTGTACTATCAATATACTTCTTCCTAGAAAATGTGTAAGTGATATATCAAAATAAGTGATTGAAAAAACAAGTAGGGGCCGGGAAGGTGGCGCTAGAGGTAAGGTGTCTGCCTTGCAAGCGCTAGCCAAGGATCAGGACCGTGGTTCGATCCCCCGGCGTCCCATATGGTCCCCCCAAGCCAGGGGCGATTTCTGAGCACATAGCCAGGAGTAACCCCTGAGCGTCAAACGGGTGTGGCCCAAAAACCAAAAAAAAAAAAAAAAAAAGAAAAAACAAGTAACTGTTTGTAGATGGGGGACAGGAGAAGTCAGGTAATGAAATTGAAGAGAAAACAATCCATAGAATTTAAGGAAACATTTGAAGATGGTGCATATTTGTTGTTTTGATTGTTATTATTTTATGAGCATGTATATTAAAGATTTGCCTTGTGTAGCTTAAATATGTACATTAGCTGTATGTCAATTTTTTTAATTATTAATGAGAATCCTGCTCTAGAAATCTCTCATACCACAAGAGGTTTTCTGCCTTTCACCCCTTCCTTCTATTCTCTTAATATTTCTTTTGAATTGGATATATCTCCTAATATCACTTCTGGTATCCAGCCCTAGGACACAAAAACATTTATTCAGAAGGACACATTCATAGCATTATTGCAGCGCTTAACACAACTGTTAGAATATGGAATCATCCTTCAATCCAATGAGAGATAAGTGGATTATGAATGTGTAATATAACTATATATAAAATGGAATATTATGCAGCTACAAGGAACAATGGAATCATTCCAATTGCCACAATTTGGATGGAACTGGAATATATTGTTTTAAGTGAAGTAAGTCAGAAGAACAAACAACAAAGGATGATCTCACTTATCTGTAGTGTATAGACTAAATGGTGAAGCAATGCATGGTATAAAGAAATGAGAGAAGGCAGAAAGCAAACAACAGGGGGCAGGGATCAAGAGTCTTGGGTACATTGGTGGTGTGGAGGGGTAATATAGTTCTATATCCAATCCACTAAAAAAATAATATTGAAAGAATGAGATACAAATTACAACAACCAAACATAAAAATGTGCTTATCAAGTCCGAATTAGATAGTACAGCAGGTAAGGAAGTCCTGTCATCATAGAGGGTCCCCCAAGTTCTACAAGGCATGGTTTCTGAATAGAGAGCCAGTAGTTACCCTTGAGTATTTTCAGGTGTGTCTCCCATATCAAATAAGGAGCCTAGGCAGTGGGAGTGAACCTGGGAACACTGGTAAAGAAAAGTTGGCACTGGTAGAGATTGGAACTGATAGATCAATATGTGCCTCAAACTCAACTATGAATAACTTTGTAAATTATAGTGCCTTAATAAAAATATTTTTGAAAAATAAAGATAATAAAACAATTTTTTCAGTGTATGCAACTTTGATGGAACTGGAGGGTAGCATATTAAGCAAAATAAGTTAAAGGGAAGAAGATATATACCTTACTTGACCATGTATATAAAGAAATTAAGCAAGGAAGAAGACAATTTCAAACAATGCTAAACCCTTGGCCTTGGATTATAAAATTGAAATTACCAAGCAGTGTAGAAATAAAGAAAAAAGACTAAAGGGGCCAGAGAGTTAGTATAGTAGTAGGATGTTTGCATGCAGATGAACCAGGTTTAATCCCCAACATCCCATATAGTCCTCTGAGACTGCCAGAATTGATTCCTGAAAGCAGAGCCAGGAGTAATCTCAGAGACAAAAACAAAACCAAGCAAACAAATAAGCAAACAAACAAACAAAAAAACCCCCCAAACATACCAAATAAAAACAAAGAGACAGACTAGAGATAACTAGTCAGTATAAAAGGGAATGGGCACTTTGGCAATAACTGTATGCATAAAAACTATAAACATTAAGATTCTTTTTTTTTCTGGTTTTGGGTCACACTGGCAGTGCTCAGAAGCTACTCCTGGCTCTACGCTCAGAAATTGCCCCCCAGCAGGCTCGGGGGACCATATAGGATGCCAGGGTTTGAACCACCGACCTTCTGTATGCAACGCAAATGCCTTACTGCTGTGCTATCTCTCTGGCCCCAAACATTAAGACTCTTGTAACCATACTACCTCTAAACTATTTTAATAGTAAAAATAAAATAAAACTCATCAAATTATACATTTAAAATATGTATATCTTATTTTGTAAAGAAAAAGTATGCATCAATAAAGTTTCAAAAGACAATTACAGTTTTAGAATCACTTGTAGTAACAGGAGTCATAATAGTTCAATATGAAATAGTTCATGATCAGTTCAATGAACTGACCTGGAAAAAGGAAAATCTTACAAGTTTCATAAAATAATGGCTATAGAACACTGAAGAACTTGTTCCTAGAAGTAAGTTGATGAGAGAAGCAAACAGACCAGTATTGTGTAAATAGCTGACTAAAGTAGATGCTGTTGTGATCTCCCATTCAAAACTTTTTGAGAACTGGAGAGATAGTACAATGGTTAGGGAGCTTGCCTTGCATGCAACTGACCAAAGTTCACTCCCTGGCATCCCATATCATCCCCTGAGCCCCCCTAGGATTGACCTCTGAGCACAGAGCCAGAAATTTGTCCTGAGTACCACTGAACATATTCCTGGTGATTTAAAAACAAAAAACAAAAAACAAAAAACAGGGGTCGGAGATAGCACAGTGGTAGGGCATTTGCTTTGCATGCAGCAGATTCAGGATGAATGGTGGTTTGAATCCCGGCATCCCATATGGTCCCCCATGCCTGCCAGGAGCGATTTCTGAGTGCAGAGCCAGGAGTAACCCCTGAATGCTGCTGAATGACCCAAAAAACAAAAACAAAAATCAAAGTAAAGCAAAACAAAAATAACCCAATTAAACAAACAAAAATATATATTTGAGCCAATATAATTTTCTCTAGCTGCTAATGGCCAGTGGCTCACAGATATCTCCTATACTGAATTTTTCTTGGCTAGTAAAAGTTAATGTGCCTAGAAATATATGTATTCTCATCTGCTAAGGCAGATAACAGAGAGGTGGCCTATTCAGTAGAAAGAGCTTACCACTTGCCTCATGGGAGTATAACTCTGCAGTATGTGTCAATTATACTATGAAGTCATCGGTCTATAAAGTAGACCAAAGTTAGATTTGCATGAAGCCACGTCCTTGTTTAGCATGGATAAGACTTCCCTATTCTGCTTTAAAGTCACATTCTTCCTGTTATTGTTGGTCTGTATGTAAACTTTCTGTTTATTCGTTGTCTCCTGGGTTTCTCTTTTACATATATACACAGGCTGTCTGGAACCATATTCTTCCTATCAGCTTGATACTGATCAATCCTTTTCAAGCCTTACTGATCAACTTCTACCCATATTTTTGTGGTTATGGCCTGTCTTATAAACTACAGTGAACAAACAGACTCAGTGTGTCAAGACCCAATTACTCCATGAATGACTAATAAATACATATATTTAGGGTATGAAAGGAGAGGAAAGTTTCAGCAGTGCTTGATGAGTACTAGCTTTATTATGCTCGTGGTTTTCTCTCAGCAGTGCTTGAGGGAAAATGGAGTGTCAGGAATCAGACTTGCAAAGGGTGTTTGTTTGTTTGTTTGTTTGTTTACCACACCTGGCAGCACTGAGGGTTACTCTTAGCTCTGATCTCAGAAATTGCTCCTGGTAGACTCGGGGACCATATGGGATGCCGGGCATTGAAACTGGGTCTGTCCTGGGTCGGCAGAGTGCAATGCAAATGCCCTGCCATTGTGCTATCGCTCCAGCCCTAAACTTGCATAGTCTTATGTGCAAGGCAAGCCCCTTGACTTGGACTAGAGAGACTACTATCTCACTGGAGTAAACTTAATCAAAACTTTTTGATGGGTTAATTGCAAAAAGGATATGAAATAAGTGTTCAGATAGCATATTAAAAAGAAAACTATTAAAATAATAACTTTATTAACCAATATCAAAATTAAACTGAAAGTATAATTTTGCTTACTTTTCCTGGGTGACCCAGTTGATAACTAAATCTAAGCGTTGTTCTGATAATCCACATTTGATTCCTTCCAGTGTTAGTTCTTCATCAACAGGGCTTTTAAAAGCATGACTTGTGCTAAAGATGGCCTCAAAGAATAAGAGTAATGGGAAAGGCTTTCCTTTAATTCGTCCAACATCTACAGAAAAAAGAGAATTTTTTTGAGTCAGACACTTCATTTTTATTGCTTTATATTACTATATTAATTATTTTATTTTTTGAAAATGTTTATCTAATTTTATATATTTAGGGCTAAGTGGTAATGTGGCTCAGAGTTAAACTACACACTTTGACACCTGACACTTTTTTTATTTTGGTTTTTGGGTCACATCCAGCAATGCTCAGGGGTTACTCCTGGCTCTATGCTCAGAAATCACTCCTGTCAGGCTCAGGGGGACCATATGGGATGCTGGGATTCGAACCACCATCCTTCTGCATGCAAGGTAAATGCCTTATCTCCATGCTATCTCTCTAGCCCCTGACACTTCTTTTTGATAACTTTTTAGATACACTTTTGATACCTGACACTGCAAATAATAATAATTTTAAATAAAATGCACAATTAAAATTTAAATTAAAATTTGCTTATGTTTAAATTTATATAATGAACAATGACCCAATATTATACTCCACGTGAAAACAGAGAGAATTATAGGTTGATATGCTTGATGAACACAGATGCAAAGATCCTCAACACAATACTAGCAAATAGAATCAAACAATTCATCATGACCAAGTAGGATTTACTCCATAGATGTAAAAATGGCTTAACATAGAAAATTAATAACATAATAAACTGTATCAATAAAAGAAAAAATAAGGGGCCAGAGTGGTGGTGCAGCGGTAGGGCGTCTGCCTTGCATGTGAACCAGGATGGACCATGGTTCGATTTCCGGGTGTCCCATATAGTCCCCAAGTCAGGAGTGATTTCTGAGTGCATAGCCAGGAGTAACCCCTGAGCATCCAGGTGTGGCCCAAAAACAAAAACAAAAGAAGAAAGAAAGAAAGAAAGAAAGAAAGAAAGAAAGAAAGGAAGGAAGGAAGGAAGGAAGGAAGGAAGGAAGGAAGGAAGGAAGGAAGGAAGGAAGGAAGGAAGGAAGGAAGGAAGGAAGGAAGGAAGGAAGGAAGGAAGGAAGGAAGGAAGGAAGGAAGGAAGGAAGGAAGGAAGGAAGGAAGGAAGGAAGGAAGGAAGGAAGGAAGGAAGGAAGGAAGGAAGGAAGGAAGGAAGAGAAAGAAAATCAAAGAAAAAAATAATATGATCAAAGGGCAAACATTATATTCAATGGGGAAACATTAAAAGCCTTTTCTCTAAGATATTGAAACAAGATGAGTTTGCTCACTTGTGCAACTTCTAATCAAAATAATATTGAAATACTTGATATAGCAATTAGGCAAGAAAAGATATAAGGGAATCTTATAGGAAAGGAAGAAATCAAGCTCTCACTGTGCAGCGACATATTATATTTAGAAAATTTAGACTACTAAAAAGCCTCTAGAAACAATAGATTTATATAGTTGCAGGTTACAAAATTAATCTGCAAAAGTCCATGGCTTTTCTATATACCAAGAATAAGGAGATATTTTAAAAAACAATTCCACTCACAATTATGCCTCAGAAAATCAAGTACTTTGAAATCAACTTACCATATTTTTTGGTCTATAAGACTCACCAGACCATAAGATGCACAGTTCTTTTTGTTTTTATTTTATTTTTGTTTTAATTTTTATTGTGAACAAAGTGAATTACAAATATTTCACAGTAATAATTAAGGTACATAGTGACAATAAATCAGGGGCATTGCCTCCCATATCTCCCTCCTTTGCCCCCTGGACTGCAAGTATAACTGGTTCCCTCTCGCTTGTTGTAGATTGGGTATCGATTCTGTTGTCATTAACTTTGGGTTTGGTGTTTAAGTCTGATCATTTTTTATTTCTACTCAATGTTCATATGACTGTTTGGTTCTGGGACCATCCATTTCCCCCCTCAATTTATGAAGCAGAACAAGATGATTCAAGTTATGTGTTTCTATTTGAAAAAAAGAAAAGAAAAAAAAAGAAAAAAACACCTAGGAGTTCAACTAGAAGTCATAAATATCAATTCAAAATAAGAAAGAAAAAACAAGAAAGACATAACAAAAACATAAACAAAAAAACAAAACAGCAATGAAAAAACAATAACCAAATAATAACCACTAGAACAAAAAAAAAAAAAAAGGAAGGAGGCAAGGTCTTGGGTCTTTTTTTTTTCTTTTTGCATAGGCACAGTAAATATTGGGGAAATTAGAAAGGGAATTTCCTTGGCTTAAGAGATACAGGATAAAAAAAAAAGAGAGATACAGGATTTCTCCCTCTTAAAGCATACTGTCATGGGAACTACAGGCTTCATACATGCTCATTTTCTCACCCAAGGTCTTTTTATGGTGCTAGGAAACTTTCCACTTAGTTGTGGATGATAAAATCAGGCCTCTGTAACTAGAAATCTTGGTATTTGCACAGGTCATAGGACAAAGCCTAGGATAGAGTCTTTTTTTTTTTTTTTTTTTTTTTTTGGTTTTTGGGCCACACCCAGCCTTGCTCCTGGCTGTCTGCTCAGAAATAGCTCCTGGCAGGCACGGGGGACCATATGGGACACCGGGATTCGAACCAAACACCTTTGGTCCTGGATCGGCTGCAAGGCAAACGCCGCTGTGCTATCTCTCCGGGCCCAGAGTCTTTCTTTATAGTTCTAGATGTTCTGTTCCATCACTGTTGTTGTAATCAGTCTTCTATGATTAGTGGTCGCGGTTTTTGCACAGATCCTAGTGTAAAGGAAAAGTTTCCCCTGGATTTGCTAACTGCCCTGATACCTACCCCCCTTCACAATTCTGGGAACTTAAGTTTCCCCTGAGTTTCCTGACCGCCTTAAATCATTCCCCTACCTTCACAATTGTGGGAACGTGTAGACCCAGTTATAGTTTAACTTTCTTTCTGTTCCTACATGGTTTTAACCTGGTCATGTTAACCCTGTAAGCTTGCACCTGTACCTTGCAAAAATGTGATTGAGCAAATGCCAGATGTCATGTACTTCCTAAAGCCAATCAATCTACTGTACCTTTCTATTGTTTGAAATACTATATACAGCTTGTAAGCTCATGGCTCAGGGCTGGCAGTTTCTAGCTTATGCTGGATTCTAGCGCAGCCCCTGCATGCTTGTAAGAAAATAAACCCCCTGTTTTTGCATGAGACTGTGGTCTTGGTGTCTTTGAACGGCGCATCATTCTCCTGGACTTAACATTGGAGGCCCCAGCGAGATATTCACGCCTGTTCAGGGACATCAACGCTTCACCTCGGGGTTTTGAGAACACCGGCGCCTAGGAGGTAAAATGTGCACTTGGTGTGGGCAGTGTGACTGCCGTACGAGCCCGTGAGGGTTCTCGGTGGCGGCTGACAGACGTGTCTAGAGGGCCGCAGGTCACAGATCTGAGGGACGCCTCAGTGAGGTTTGGGGATCCCGAGGATGCTCGGGAGCCCTTCTGTATGTATGACCCTTAGTGGGGTATACATTTGTAAACTGCCCAAGTATCGGGACCTAGGTCAGATTCTGTTTGTCTGTCTGTCTGTTACTGTTTTGTGTGAGTTGTTTCTCCTTGTCTTGTGTGACTTGTTTTATTAAGGAGCCCTAGGGAGAAGTGGCCAGAGGGGCCCTTCTCATCAGGGAGGAGGTTGGGTGAAGCCTCCTCGGCAGGGAACAGAAATCTTGGCTCCAAACATAGGAGACTCCACGGAGCTCCAAGGATCAGTGCAAGTCCCAGCCGGGCTTTCCAAAGTGGGCGTGAGCCCTTCGCAGATCCTTCAGGTTGGTTTGATTTCATTTTGATCTCATTTTTAGTTTTGGTTTTATTTTTTGGCTTTCCACTTCTCTGGTTCATTTTCTCTTATCTCTCTCTTCAAAACTGGAAGTTAAAAATCCCTCCCAGTCCTGGAGAGGTGTGGAGTTCATTGGGCATGGCCCAGAGAGCAAAAGAAATTTGTAAATTTTAAAGTGAGAGTGAAGACCGGTCAGTGTGAGTGGTGAAGTGCTTGGCAGAATGTGTGGGGAATCTGTGTGATAATTGATTTCTTGATTGTTATTATCTATTGCCTTTTCTCAGTCAACCACGGAGCAGGCTCAAACTGCTCAGTCCAAGGTCTCTTGCTGGCGAACTTCCCAGAGGTGCAAAAATTGGTGTTAAGTGGCAATTTCTATACTTCCTTGTTATTTTCTGTTTCGTTGTGTTTTTGTATTTCAAGGCAAACTCTGTTAGGGACAGGGCAAGGTGGTGGTCGCAAACTCTGCCTCTTTGCTGGCCAGCAGGACTTAAATTTGTCCTGAGGGGCTGGACTTTGTGACTAAACACCTCAGCCAAAAAGGTAAAAATCAGAAAAATCTTGAGAGCTGCCGTCTTGTTGCTTCTGGCTGGGAAGCTAAGAAATTAGTCAGTTAAAAAAATTATTTACTGGAGCTTATCCAAGAAAGGGAAACTTACCAAACTCCCTCCCCTCCCTGGTTTACATATCAAAAAAAGAAATTGGAAGTGGCTGGAAGTCCAAAAGGAAAAATTGGGTCTTTAAATCTCTTTGAAAAATTCCTCTGACTTAAAGGTTTCTTAGAATAAATAATTTGGTGGGAAAATGTTGCAAATTATTGTAATTAACTTTTCTGATGAAACTAAGTTCAAATACAGACTGGAAAATGCCACCTGCCATAAGGAATTTCACTCACTCTAAGAAATTATCAATCAGTTCAGAGACAGGTTCCAACAGCATTGTAATGTGGGAATAATACAAATTTTTGTATTTCTATTTCTGTTAAAAATAATATTAATTTTAAGAGGCCAAAACTGTGTAAAAAATGTTGTGGTTAGCATTTTGATAATGTTAATCTTGTGACCGCTTAATATTGTTGAAATAACTAAATCTAAATAACAATATGAAATTTAATGTGGTTTTAAGGTCTTAATGTAAAAATGCCTAGATTGTCTTTACTAAGTGTAATAGAGAAAAACTTGGTCCTGTCAGATAAAAGTAATTCTAGCAATTTGTCTTCTAATTGGGAAAAATAAAAGAAATAAAAGTTTTAGGTATTTGTATAAAGTGCAGACCTTTTAAAATTGAAGTAAAATTAGTCATATTTAATATCTCAAAGGTTTTTATAACTTAAGTTATACTGTAGTGCTTGAATGGTTACGATACCTACCTCTCATTTGCTGAAGTTGCATCTTGTAAAGCCTAAGTAACTTGGTAACTGGAATTTAAGATATAATATGTTCTGAACACTGTCATAAATTTGGCATTTTAATCAATAAACAGGGTATATTTGCAGTAAAAGAAAGGAACAGACTTTAAGAACTATAACTTCTCTAAATTGTAAATTTAAAATACTTTTAAAAAAATTTATGTTTTGCTTTGATCTAAAAATTTTGTCAAATCTGGCATATAGGAATTTTAACATGAAATACATATGAAAGCATAGCTTTTAAAAATTTGTTTAATGTTTCAATTAAAAGTCTTATCAAATATTATTTATGTAGGAAAATATGTGGTTATGCAAAATGAAAAAAATATAAATTTAATACTGGGAAAAAAAAAAAAAAACTCTGAGAAAAAGTAGCCAGTTGGTAAAACTGAAGAAAGTGTACTATTTGTAAAGTGAATTTAAAAAGAAAAAATGTAAAAATGTGTAAAAAAAAAAAAACTAAGGAGGTGTACTAAGAAAGAAACTATCAAATTAAGTCGGATTATTTTATTATTTTTATTATTATTATTATTATTATTATTAAAATGCCTCTAACTCAGGAATTATCCAATGTTTTGTGCAAAAAAAAAAAAAAGTTCGAATGTTTTAAACCATGTTATAGTGTTCACATGTTGTTGGGTAAAAATGAAATAATAATAAGGTATTATAAACACCTAAAAATATATATATAAAGGTTTTAAAAGAAAATAATCAAGAATTTAAAATATTGAGGTTCAGTTTAAAGGTGTTTAAAAATATAGTAATTGTTAATTGTAAATTTTTTAAAAGTCTAAAGTCTGCCAGAAAATTTTGTAAAATATAAATTGCTGGTGTCTAATATGTTTTCTGCTTTAAGCTGAGTCCAGAAGAATAAGCAAACTTCTACTCTCTGTACGTAAATTTATTTGCTGCCAAAAATATTAATAAGTGTATCACAAGGAACTTTATGAATATAGTCATGGTTTAAAGAATTAATAATAATATAAAAAATCGTATTGTAAAAGCCTCCAGACAATAATCAGGTTTAGAATTTTCTGTGCAAAATTAAGTAACATTTGTTTTTTCTCTCCTCCTTAGCACTTTTAGTTCCATATTTATGTCATGGCATCAATTTGCTTTGCATAAAATACAAACAAATAAATTTCCTCTCTGCATGAGGAATAATCCCCATGCAAACAGGGAATCTTAAAATTAGTAAGGGGACCCCAAAGCCCTCTTTTGGGGAAATAATCAGGCTTGAGGTGGTGTGACAAGCAGGCACTTTTAGGCATCTGGCTAACAAAACCAGGAAGACATCAAGATAAATGGCCTAAAAAAGGAAATGGGAGATTTCTGAACCTGCACTAACTGGCCACGACCACTCTCACCCTCACTCTCAGTCTCAAGAAAGGACTTGAGGTCAGAGTCTCTTCCAACCCTGAAGAGGAGTGGAACAGGCTACCTCTAGGAAAATCCTGCAGTGAGTGAGAAGACAACAGCCATCCGAGAACCAACTCGTTCTTACATCAGCCTAGCCTAAGTGACTGTAACGTGACAAACCTGCTGTGTCCCCACCCTATCCTCAAAAATTCTCTGTGAGTATTGGGGGTGCCCCAAATGGAGATTTCTCCAGTAGTATTGTGTTTATGCAAAGAAAAGAGCCAAAATTTTTTCAAATATCTGGTAATGTGCAGGGTGGAGGTGGAGAGAAAAATAATTTTTATAGTTAAAGTAAAGTAACCTATGGGTGAAAGCATTCTCATTAATTGTACAGGAACAGATCATAAATTATAAAATGCAAAACATTAGTCTAACTAAAAATAATTCAGAGCTGTTTGTTAATAATGCTATGATGCTTTGATTTCTGTTGTTTAACTTGTGTTATCATTAATTGTTACACACTAGGTGTAAAAGACCTTAGATACAGAACAAGTGAAAACCCCCCCAGGAACCTCTTCATAAGTCTTTTTCAGATACTTCTCAGAAGCCCACAGCTCGGGTGGTCAGTGGCCTGGACAGACTATCTGGTGACCTCAAAGGACCCCCCCCCTGCATATCCATCTGACTCAACTTCCTGGACCAGGGCAAAATGAAGATCACCTACTGTACCAGATGACAGCATGGAACTGTGAAACCACTGGTCAGGCATACTGGAAGCTCTCTTCCAGTTGGGACTGGATCGTGATAACCAGATTTGTAGTGAATCACACTTTTTGAAGAGCAGCTGGGGAAGGGGGCATAAAAAGAAATGCCTTGCATTGCCCTTGAAGTTTTTTAATCTGGCCTCCCATTATTGTGTGCTAATTCAGAAGCTGCCCAGAGTGCTATATTATAATTCTGATTTCTTTAAGGCAAGGTTTAGTAGCTGCTCTACCCTCGAGAACTGGTTTCCCTCACCCTGGCAGTCATCCTAGGGATGGGGTTAGCTGCTGAAATTAAAACAGGAACAACTGCGCTCTTAAGGGGGGCCGATCAAATCAGTAAGCTTGAAACAGCCGTCAGGCAAGACCTAAGAGAAATAAAAGCCTCAGTTCAAGCTCTCAAAGACTTGCTAACTTCCCTGTCAAAAGTTGTGCTCCAGAATAAAAGGGGGTTAAATCTCCTCTTTTAACAGGAAAGTGGGCTATGCATGGCCCTCAAAAACACTGGGGTTGTACAGGCATCCATGAACATACTTAAAAAGAGGCTAGACGAAAGGGAACAAAAATCCCGGGTTCAAGACAATTGGTTTTAGTCCTGGTTCAAGTAGTCCCCCTGGCTAACAACTCTAATGTCTGCCATTACAGGCCCACTTGTGCTCCTGCTGCTATTACTGACTATAGGACCTTATGATTATTAGGTTAGACAATATGAGGCACTCAATCAAATAGCCCAAGATCTCTAGGATTAGAGATCAAACAAAAAGAAAAGGGGGGGATGTAAAGGAAAAGTTTCCCCTGGATTTGCTAACTGCCCTGATACCTACCCCCCTTCACAATTCTGGGAACTTAAGTTTCCCCTGAGTTTCCTGACTGCCTTAAATCATTCCCCTACCTTCACAATTGTGGGAACGTGTAGACCCAGTTATAGTTTAACTTTCTTTCTGTTCCTACATGGTTTTAACCTGGTCATGTTAACCCTGTAAGCTTGCACCTGTACCTTGCAAAAATGTGATTGAGCAAATGCCAGATGTCATGTACTTCTAAAGCCAATCAATCTACTGTACCTTTCTATTGTTTGAAATACTATATACAGCTTGTAAGCTCATGGCTCAGGGCTGGCAGTAGTTTCTAGGCTTATGCTGGATTCTAGCGCAGCCCTCTGCATGCTGTAGTAAGAAAATAAACCCCCTGTTTTTTGCATGAAGACTGTGGTCTGTGGTGTCTTTGAACCGGCGCAATCGTTCTCCTGGACTTAACACTAGGACGAAACCTTGGATTAATATGGTGGAGTAAAGTGACTATTCTGAAGATGGTTCTGAAAAGAGGTACCTGATATTCATGGCACACCAGAACAGCACTATAAATCACTGCTCCTAAAGCGGAATAAAAGTAAGTGACAGGCATGAAGTTGGGGGTGGGGACAGGAGACATTGGTGGAAAGAAATGGACATGGGTAAAGTACAATGGTTTTAGAACATTGCCTGCCTGAAGTTCAATCATGAAAAACTTTGTAATTTGTGGTAACTCGATTAAAAAAAACTAAAACAGAATAACTACTATTTGATTCCATATATATATAAAAGCTTAGAATATGCAAACTAATCCATGGTGGCTTAAACAGATCAGTTTCCATAGTGACTGGGGGAAGATGCTGCATTGAGCAGGTACACAGGAGCAGGGAGCAGTGGGAAAGGCTTGTTGGGGGGTAAGGAACATTTGATTGAATATTTTTTTCTTTTAGCATAAAGATTCTCAAAGTATTCTCTGATTACCCCTTTAAATATTCTTTGTGTGTGTGTGTGTTTTTCTTGTTTGTTTGTTTTTGTTTTGGGGCCACACCTGGTGATGCTCAGGGGTCACTCCTGGCTATGCGCTCAGAAATCGCTCCTAGGTTGGGGGAACATACGGGGAATTGAACCGTGGCCCCTCCTAGGCTAGCGTGGGCAAGGCAGATGCCTTACCATTTGTGCCACCGCTCCGGCCCCTACCCTTTGAATTTCTGTAAGTAACTGTTGTGACATGCCACCTTTCATTTCTGATTCAATTTATTAGAGTTTTTTTTGTGGGGCCGGGCGGTGGCGCTGGAGGTAAGGTGCCTGCCTTGCCTGCGCTAGCCTAGGACGGACCGCGGTTCGATCCCCCGGCGTCCCATATGGTCCCCCAAGAAGCCAGGAGCAACTTCTGAGCGCATAGCCAGGAGTAACCCCTGAGCGTCACAGGGTGTGGCCCAAAAAAGAGTTTTCTTTGTGAGTCTTGATAATGGTCATTATTTTTTCTTTTAAGTTTTTACTGGGGGTACAAAGGAGTTGGGGCACACCCATTTGGTACTACTTCAAGAACTATTCCTGGCTCTGTGCTTAGGAATCCTGTCAGTGCTTGAAAGACCACATGTGATGATAGAGACAGACAAAGCAAGCACCCTAACCCCTGTATTATGTCTGTAGCCTGTGGTGTTACATGTTAAATTTAAATTGTGGGAGCCAAGAGGCCGGAGATATAGCACAGTGGTTGGGACATTTGCCTTGCATGCGGCCAACCTGGGAGGGACCCAGTTCAATTCCAGGCATTTCATTTGGTCCTCCAGCTTGCCACGGGCGATTTCTGTGTGCAGAGCCAGGAGTAACCTCTGAGTGCTGCTGGGTGTTTCCCCAAACCAATCAATCAATAATTAAATAAAGTTTAAAAAAAATTGTGGGAGCCATAGATGTAGCTCAACTGGTAGAGCATATATGCCTTGCATGTGTAAAGCCCTGAGCTTCTGAGGCCAAAGCAAGAGTATAGCAGGTGAGTGATGGATTAACTGGGTTCCATCCTATTCAGGACATGTTTGTTACTCACTGGTCGGTTTGGATGGAAGCATCCTTTGGACTGGGCCACCTGTTCTCCACCACGGGGTGTGGTCTGGCGCTTGCTATTAAAGACCCAGGGTACCAGGAAAAAAATGGTTTGCAGTTTCAGTTTTCCATGCCTGAGCCAACTGCTTCTGAGGAGTGGAAGGCTTGCGAGTGGAAGTTCCTGAACTGGTTTTCTCCCCTTAACCGTGTGTGGACTTTTTTCTGCATCAGCGTTTGCTTTCAGACCCGAGTCTCTCTATTGACCTGGGATTGGGGCAAGAGGCTTACGTTATAGATAAGGTTCACACATGGTCTGCTTGTGTAAATGACGCTGGTAAAGTCAGATCAAGACGTAGAGTGAGGTTAGAGTCGCTGGATGTAGAAGTCACTGGTGAAGTCGGATCTCAGGCAAGTAGAACACTTACAAAGGAGCATTCACTAGCCACTTCAAAGGAGTAACTTCATTTATTGTAGGTGGAAAATGGATATTTATATTAGGGGAGAGTAGGGTTTGGACTTTGTATCAGCCAATTGGGTAGGAGGTGAGAGAAATTACAACAGGGTATGTGCTTCTGTGTTTAGGGAAGACAGGGTAAAGGAATTGATTAGTAAAAGCAAGGTGTTAAAACAGGGTGTTGTGTACTAGTGATCAGCTATAGGCCTGGGTTTAATTCATGGCATCCCACAAGGTCCCAGAGCATTGCTAGCAGTAATTCCTGAGTGCAGAACCAGAAGTAACCCCTAGTATGTCAGGGTGTGCCCCCAAAACAAATAATTCCTAAACTCCCTCTAGGACTATTTGTCTCTAGAAGATATGGTCCCAGAATCCCCCTAGCTTGGCAGGAAGTAGCTCCCACTACTAACAAAAACATTATGCCCTTTAAATGTGTACAATTTGTTGTAAATATGATGTTATAAAAAAAACTTTTTAAAAGGTAAAATTCCATGAAATAACATTTATTTTTGGTGAATTCATAGCTATTAGTATGTTTCTACATGTTTTTGTGCATTTATTTTATAATTTAATTAAAAAATTAATAAACTCCTTAATAAGAGGAAATATTTTTCTTTGATTTTATTTTATTGAAACCATTGTGATTTACAAAGTCATGCATAATTGAGTTTCAGACATACAATGAATCAAGGCCAATCCCACCACCAATGTCCACCTCTCTTCACTAATGTTCCCCAAGTTCATCCCAAACCACACCCCTTGCCTCCAAGCCTGCCAGTATAACAGGCCCATTTTAAGTTTAGATTGTGAAAGTTTGGGTCTCTTTATTTCATTATTGTTGCCTTTGGCTTGGATATTTAGTTCTGTCCTTTTTTAACACTACCAATCCATTTGAGACCATTTGGCCCCTGCCTCCCATCCTTTCATATTTGTGTTTCTCCTCTTCAAAAACTCAGTTTCTTTCCTTTTCCTCGCTATCCTCTGGGGCCAAGGTGTTCTAGACAACTCCCATTTAGACCACTGCATTTCTTCATACAGTTTTGCATCATTCTTTACAGCTATATAGTATTCCATTGTATGTATATATATATACACATACATATATACATACATACATCTATATATACCATATCTTCATAATCTACTAGTCTGCTGTTGGACATCTAGGTTGATTCCAGTCTTGGCTATTCTATTGAGTGCTGCAATAAATAGTGGTGTGCATATATCTTTTTTTTTTTTTTTTTTTGGTTTTTGGGTCACACCCGGCGACACTCAGGGGTTACTCCTGGCTCTATACTCAGAAGTCACTCCCGGCAGGCTGGGGGACCATATAGGATGCTGGAATTTGAACCAAACTCTGTCCTGTGTTGTCTGCATGCAAGGCAAACACCTTACTTCTGTGCTATCACTCTGGCCTCAAGCATATATATATTTTTAATGAATATTTTTATGTTCTGAGGATACCCAAAAGAGGGATTACTAGGTCATATGGCAGCTCAATTTTGAGTTTACTGAGAGGAAAAATTCTAAGGATATTGATAAGATAGATACTGAATTATAGTCTAGACCTTTGGTCTTCTACTTCAATAGTATTTCTATTCTATCAAGAGCACTTTCAGAAAGGAATGCTTACCCTTAAATTTATCCATTGTTCCAATGTTTCGAAGAATTCTCCTAGGACTGTTGGCTGTAAGATAAGCTGCCTTTTCATATTCACCAAGTGACATCAATTCGTTGAATCTATGACCACAGCAATCATTATGCATTTCAAGGGCACACAAGAAAAAATTATTACCCAAACCCAAGCCCCCGCCCCCAATCAAGATAATATTAACCTCTTGTAAGGTAAAATGTGTCCAAATGAGCTTTTACTTCACAAGACTATAGCAAACAGGATTTAGAGAATGCTTTAAATTAATGTGAAGCCAAGAAGAAAAACCACTGAAAGAATGTTAAGCAAATTAAATACTTTCTTTTTTTTTTGGTTTTTCGGGCCACACCTGTTTGATGCTCAGAGGTTACTCCTGGCTAAGTGCTCAGAAATTGCCCCTGGCTTGGGGGAACATATGGGACGCCAGGGGATCAACCACAGTCCTTCCTTGGCTAGTGCTTGCAAGGCAGACACCTTACCTCTAGCGCCACCTCGCCGGCCCCTAAATACTATTTTTATATTAAAGAAAAGTTTGCATACATATCTGAAGTTGGTAGATTTATAGAAGCATATACAGTTTAAAGAAAATGATAAGTTTTGTAATATAAGGTATAAATTAGGGAATGAGAAAAAATATAAATAAGCTATTTTAACACCATAATTATCCTATATTTCCTCCCAAAAATCTAGACTTCCAATTTGGAAGTTTTTCTCACAAATGGTGTGTGTGTGTGTGTGTGTGTGTAGTGGTTTGGGTTATATTCATTGGTACTCCGGGCTTACCCCTGTCTGTACTCAGGGAATGAGGTGCTGGGGATTGGATCTGAGTCAGTTACATGCAAGGCAAGTGCCTTACCTACTGTACAATTACTCCAGCCCACCAAAGAGCAAAACATCTAAATCCTAATATACTTATTAAAATAAAACTTAAGGATACAAAAGCAAGAGATTCAGCTCAAGATATAAAACAAATACTAAATTCTGATAAATAAAAGATATTATTAGACTTACACTTGTATAAATTTATAAATGAGTACTAAATAAAGGCTTCTAATTTTAATGAAGAAAATAAAAGTTTTAAAAGTATTTGCCTTTCAATGTAGGAAAGCAAATTTTCAATTTCTTTTGTTTTGTTTGGATTATCTTCAAATAGCTCCTCAAAAGTCTTTTTCTCACCTGTAAACAAAGAAAACACCACTAGATGAGTTTTAGTTTTGTTTGTTTGTTAGTTTGTTTGTTTTTGGTTTTTGGGCCACACCCGTTCATGCTCAGGGGTAATCCTGGCTATGTATACAGAAATCACTCCTGGCTTGGGGGACCATATGGGACTTCAGGAGATCAAACTGCAGTCCGTCCTAGGTTAGTGCATGCAAGGCAAACACCCTACTGTCTGCATCACTGTTTCAGCCCCATGTTTTTTTGTTTTTTTTTTTATGGGTCACACCCGGCAGTGCTCAGGGGTTATTCCTGGCTCCAGGCTCAGAAATTGCTCCTGGCAGGCACGGGGGACCATATGGGACGCTGGGATTCGAACCAATGACCTCCTGCATGAAAGGCAAACGCCTTACCTCCATGCTATCTCTCCAGCCCCTTTTTTTTGTGGTTTTTGGGTCACACCCGGCATCGCTCAGAGGTTATTCCTGGCTCCAGGCTCAGAAATTGCTCCTGGCAGGCACAGGAGACCACATGGGACGCCGGGATTCGAACTGATGACCTCCTGCATGAAAGGCAAACGCCTTACCTCCATGCTGTCTCTCCGGCCCCGGTGTTTGTTTTTAACAAATAAAAATTTATAATTCAGGGGCCGGGTAGGTGGCGCTGGAGGTAAGGTGTCTGCCTTGCAAGCGCTAGCCAAGGAAGGACCGCGGTTCGATCCCCCGGCGTCCCATATGGTCCCCCCAAGCCAGGGGCGATTTCTGAGCACATAGCCAGGAGTAACCCCTGAGCATCAAAGGGGTGTGGCCCAAAAAAAAACCAAAAAAAAAAAAATTTATAATTCAGGGGCTGGAGCGGTGGTGCAGTATTAGGGAACTTGCCTTGTACGTGGCTGACCCAAGATGGTGGTGCAGTATTAGGGAACTTGCCTTGTACGTGGCTGACCCAAGATGCACTGTGGTTAGATCCCCTGGCGTCCCATACGGTCCCCCAAGCCAGGAACGATTTCTGAGCGCATATCCAGGAGTAACCCCTGAGCATCACTGGATGTGGCCCAAAAACCAAAATAAATAAATAAATAAATAAAAATTTAAATTCATATGTTTAATACAACTTGAGATTATAGTTCCTAATACTGATTTTACAATAAAGCGAATGGCATCTGACCCTTCCTTACTTCCAGATAAATTCCAGATATTCTCTCATTCGGCCACCAAGGATCTACTCTACCAAGTTATCCACCAGCCCTAAGGAAAGAACGTTAGTGTAATAGAAACATAACAAAAGTAAATTTGCTTTCTTTAAGATCTAGCTTAGGATAATCCTTGCTCTTCAACTTTCTAGGAAAAAATATGATTGTTTACTACATACTAGTTAAAGAATAAAGATAAATTACCATACAGTTCTTTCATTTTCTGGGCATGCTTCACAAAGTCTTGAAATAAGGTGCTTCTATTAGATTTTACCCATGAAGAGAATGCAAATGAAATCAGCTGCAGTCTTTGGTAACTAAAAAGATGAAAAAAGTTTATAGCATACCAAACCTAAAGTCAAATGATAGATTATAAGGATGAACACAATAAAAGCTTTGCACCGAAACTGTAAATCATTTTTCATATTTTCAGCTGTATCTCGCCGTTTTAATAGCATAATAATTTCCTCTTCTAAATCATCCTTCCTCTGAATTGGTACATATTTTTTCTCTTTCATTTGTTTCATTTCTATGCATTTATCTTCAAGATGTTTCAGGTATTTTTTGAGATCATCTAAATTTACAGATTCTTGGAGAGTCATGCCTATGGGAAACAGAAAAAAAGAACAAATGAAACAAGGCAAGCCATGTGTGGAATCTTGTGCTAAAATATTTGCAAAACATGTCACAGTTCATTCTTTACGTAAAGAATTAAAAAATACAGCATGAGGGCTGGAGAGATAGCACAGTGGTCGGCCATTTGCATGCAACCTGGGAGTTCGACTCCAAATCCCATATGATCCCCCAGCCTGCTAGGGGCAATTTCTGAGTGCAGAGCCAAGAGTGACCCCTGAGTGTTGCTGGGTGTGGCCCCCAAACCAATCAATCAATAAAGTTAAAAAAATACAGCATGAACTTGTAGCTTACTGTTCAGAATACAAAAAACTTAGCATACAATTTTAAATGCTAGCAATTTCAAACATAATAATTAGTGAAAATTGATTATCCTGAAAACACACAAACCTACTCTTTTTTTTTTTTTTTTTTTTTTTTGGTTTTTGGGTCACACCCGGCAGTGCTCAGGGGTTACTCCTGGCTCTATGCTCAGAAATCGCTCCTGACAGTCTCAGGGGACCATATGGGATGCTGGGATTCAAACCACCAACCTTATGCATGAGAGGCAAACGCCTTACCTTCATGCTATCTCTCCGGCCCCAAACCTAATCATTTTAAGATTTAAAAAAAAAGAGGATCTGAGCGTAGGGTAGGGTAGCGTAGGGCAGGGCGTTTGCCTTGCACACAGTTGACCTGGGATGGACATGGACTCCATCCCCTGCATCCCAAATGGCCCTGAGCCTGCTAGGATCACTTAATGAGCGCAGAGTCAGGAGTAGCCCCTAAGCACCACCGGGTGTGGCCAAAAAACAAAAACAAAAAAAGATTTTAAAAATTACCTCATCACTACACACTGCAAATCCTAAAACTCAGTACTCAACACTAAGAGTCTCTAACAATTCAGTATTTCTGTTCAATGACTTCATGCTGAGCAAATCTTCCATAATTTAATACAGCAACCCATAGTAATGTTCATTCTCTCCAATGAAAAATTTATAAGTGCCTGCCACAAATCATCTGCCTTCCTTCACTCACTGTTCTTTTGGAAAGGGAGTGGGCCCACCTTGTGAGGGTTCAATGGTTACTCCTTGCTCTGCTCTCAGGAATCATTCCAGGTGGTGTTCAGGAATATGGGATGCTAGGGGTTGAATTCAGATTGGCTTTATGAAAGGCAAGTGCCCTCCCTAAGTACTATCTATCTCTACAGCCACTCATTACTCTTAACATCCATATACTTCAAAAACCTTCTTCTCTTGGGCCAAGTGCTGTCTTTGAAGAAATACCTCAAAATTATATTCTAGAAATCTGGATTTCATTCACTCACTTATTCTAAATCCTTAAAGGATATTTAATCAGTTTATCAGTTATTCTGTACTATGTATCCTATATATAGTTTGCTAATCATAATTATATACATATATATAAACAGAGCTTTATAGCAGCCACTCCCTTCAGTGCTCATGCTCAGGGCTATACCAACTAGTGCTAAGGGAATATGCAATGCTGCAAATGGAACTCTGGGGCCTCAGATGAGCTAGGCATGTGAACAACTAATGACCTACCACTTACCTCAAATTTTATATTGAAAGGAAATTTAGTTCCCACTTTCCTGAAATACAGGATAACCTATCAATCTTAGGTGGAATCCTTTAGTGTGGAAAAGCTCATTTGATCAAGACAACTTCTTCCTGGACATTTGAATTCCTGAAATCTCACTAGCTGATATCAGTTGAAATCCCTCAAAGTTCTGGATTCAGTTCTTCAATCTGTCTTTTCTTCAGGATGCATACATATACTAGTATATAAATTTCTTAACATCATGGATTATTCCAGCATATGTTTCAAATTCCCCCATCATTTTTGATTTCTTAAAATGTGACTTAACTGAAGATGAGACTATTCTCAATAGCTTTGTGTCACACCCTGCTTGGTCCGAACACTAAGGGAGTTCTCAAGGTCCCTACGCAGGAAGGTGGGTGCATGAAGTTGGCAAATGGGATTAGAGATTCAGACACTCAGAAGTGATGTTGCATCTTGTCTCTTTATTCTTGTCTCTCCCCTCTAGGCTAGCACAGAACACTTATACTAAATATCCTGGCAAAGCATCATAATTGCAGACATAACTGTCAGTTCTTTCACTGTACTTAGACAAAATCACAGGACAAGCCACATGTTTATCTTTACAAACCCAGTGAAGGGCACAGTCCCCAGCTTCTGTGCTCTGCCGGCAAGGTAAGGTCCCAGAGATTGGAGCCCTCCATTGCCCTGGCCCCACTCCAACTCATGCATTCTGAGCTGAGGCCTAAAATATTAACCCTTAATATAACTGCACTTAGGCTAGGTTTGAGGGCAGTTAATAATTTTGTAAGACTAATAAAGAATTGCTTGAGCATATACAACTGCTCGTGACAGGGTGGTTTTACAGAAATCTGAGTGGTCTTTAAGAGAGGCTCAATGAAAGGTTAAAGAAAGGATGCTAGTGAAGTTAATATTTAAAACATATTTATGCCATGTCCCCTATAAGTTTCTCCATTTCCCTAAGTGCCTCAAGGAATTGTGGGTACAGGCAGCCAAGGTCTTTTGAGCCTGATGCCCTCCCTTAAGGGTACAGGTGATTTCTTAAGCCAAGTGCCCGCCCTTGGGGGTATAGGCAGCTAAGGCCTTTCAAGCTTGGTGCTGTGCCCTCCTATAGCCATGGGCTCTAGCTTAGAGTTCCTTATAGAGGGGTGGCATGGCAATTCCCCTTTTTAATTTTTTTAACTTTTTATTTTTAAAGTGAATGTGGCCAATTCTACAAGTGAGCCAGCATAATACCAATTACTGAGACCAAAAGACCAATCTCAGTAGTTGCTTCCCAGTATGGCCAATATAAAGGATTTAAAGTTTCAGCATTGAACCATAAATTTGCAACCAACTCATCAATCTCTGTAATATCTAATTTGGATTTACTTAAAGCTGCTATATCTTGCTGCAAAGATTTAATGTTTAAAGACATATCGTTGTGTTGCCATACACCCAGCAAATGGGTCTTTACCTTTTCCCAAGGCTGATTTATTATATGGATAAGGGTGACACATACATATTTATATTCTGCATGGCAACCAATGGACACCTGAAATTTGAGGTTCTGTACTTCATTCCCAAACCACTGTGTCATCCAAAACATCAATTCTGGCCTCTAATTTTCTATCCATTATCTTCTGTTCAGCCATGGAAAGGGAAACATTTCTAGATAAATTATTAACATAAGAAGCAGTATGCACTTCCTTTACCAATGCTGTGGTAGAAATAGCAATAGATGTAAAATGGAGATTAAAATAGATTAAAATGGATATCCCTAGGATAAGAGCAGCAACTAACCACCTATTCCTCATTAAAGAATGCAATTTCTTTAAGGCTATAATGACAGAATTATCATACCAATCACAAGCAGGTTGTTTAAGAATCAGAAAAACAAAAAGAAAAAAGAAAACAGAACAAGAAAAAGAAGAGTCAGAAATACAGAATAATATTTGGCTGTGGTTGGATGAATGCAATTAGTTAATATACACTTTTTTTTTTTTTTGGTTTTTGGGCCACAAGTGTTCATGCTCAGGGGTTACTCCTGGCTATGCACTCAGAAATTGCTCCTGGCTTTGGGGACCATTTGGAACTCTGGGGATTGAACTGCAGTCTGTCCTAGGCTAGTGCGGACAAGCCAGATGCTTTACCCCTTGAGCCACTGCTCCAGCCCAAATATACAATTTTTAAAAAAAATTTTATGGGACCGGAGTGATAGCACAGCGTAGGATGTTTGTCTTGCATGCTGCCAACTTGGGAAAGACCCAGGTTCGATCCCTGGTATCCCATACTGTCCCCCGAGCCTGCCAGAGGCGATTTCTGAGTACAGAGGCAGGAGTAATCACTGCTGAGTGTGGCCCAAAAACCAAATAAATAAAAATAAATATTAACAAAATAAAGAATTTTTTATTATTTATTTATTTTAACATGTACATTTACTTTGTCCCTCGAGCCCCCAGATTGTAGTACGTTATAATATTTCTTACACAAAGCAATCCAAAGCCACAAAGTTTATGCAACTCCCTTAACATTAAAAGCTGTATTATTGTTGACACAATTGATCATAATACAATTATTCATTAAGAATAAGTCAAAGGAGTACAGCAAAGACTGTGTTAGTGTGGAAATTGTTTGCATAGGCCCAGCAAAATATAGGGGACATGGAAAGAAAAAGCCTTGGCCTAAATACAAGGAAATGTATACAAATATACAATTTCTTGTATAAATACAAGAAAATGGAAAGTATTAAAAGCAATTTCAATTAAAAAAAAAAAAAAAAAGAAGGGCCGGGCGGTGGCGCTAAAGGTAAGGTGCCTGCCTTGCCTGCGCTAACCTTGGACGGACCGCGGTTCGATCCCCCGGTGTCCCATATGGTCCCCCAAGCCAGGAGCAACTTCTGAGCACATGGCCAGGAGTAACCCCTGAGCGTTACCGGGTGTGGCCCAAAAACAAAAAAAAAAAAAAAAAAAAAAAAAAAAGCAAAGAAAAGAAAGAAATTTTTTTTTTGGTAGTTTTTTTTTGGGGGGGTCACACCCGGCAGTGCTCAGGGGTTACTCCTGGCTTCATGCTCAGAAATTGCTCCTGGCAGGCACGGGGGACCATATGGGATGCTGGGATTCGAACCGATGACCTCCTGCATGAAAGGCAAACGCCTTACCTCCATGCTATCTCTCCAGCCCCAAGAAAGAAATTTTATATGAGGTACAGAATGTAGTAATCTGTATGTCTGATGACTGAGCTATGAGGACAGCATAGGGTAGGTTAAGACATGCTTCAATATTTATAGCTTGATATTGGAGCTTTCCCTTGGATTTGAATAATACTGGGTTGCATCTGTGAATGTTTATATCAAAATGAATTAACAATGGGGCCGGAGAGATAGCATGGAGGTAAGGCATTTGCCTTTCATGCAGGACAGTGGTTTGAATCCCGGCATCCCATATGGTCCCCTGTGCCTGCCAGGGGCGATTGTGCCTGCCAGGGGGGCGATTTCTGAGCAAAGAGCCAGGAGTAACCTTTGAGCGCCGCCAGGTGTGACCCAAAAACCAAAAAAAAAAAAAAAAAAAAAAAAAAAGAATTAACAATATTCAATAGAAAAAATATTACTTTTTTCATCTCTTATAATAAAATCATTTCTCAAGCTTTAGATCACATCTGAGTAATCTGATGAATAAAGACTAATTGTTAGAATCCATGCTGACTCTTTTTTTTTTTTTTTTTTGGTTTTTGGGCCACACCCGGCAGTGCTCAGGGCTTACTCCTGGCTATCTGCTCAGAAATAGCTCCTGGCAGGCATGGGGGACCATATGGGACACCGGGATTTGAACCAACCACCTTTGGTCCTGGATCGGCTGCTTGCAAGGCAAACACCGCTGTGCTATCTCTCCAGGCCCTCCATGCTGACTCTTACCCTCACTCCCACACCAATCTCAGTTCAGTAAGTCTGCAACAGGGGCAAATCATTTGTATTTCTAACAAGTTCATAGAAATGTAGGAGTCACATTTTAATTTATTTCCTGTAATTCAGCCATCCTAGAATTTGTAATTCTTAATAAAAATTTTTTTTGTTTTTTGGCCACACCCTGCAATGCTCTTGTTTTATACCATTCTTGCTATACTATTGTTTCTTGTAATTCGAAACTTGTAATTAGGGGGTTTGGGCTATACCTGGTAGCACTCAGGTTATTCCTGACTGCACTCAGAAATTACTCCTGGTAGGCTCAGGGGACCATAAGGGTTGCTGGCAATCAAACCATGGTTGGTCACATGCAAGGCAAATAAATGCCCTCCCCACAGTGTTATTGCTTCAGCCAGAAAACTTGTAATTCTTTGTTTGTTTGTTTGTTTTTTGGGTTACTCCTGGCTCTACGCTCAGAAATCGCACCTGGCAGGCTCGGGGGACCATATGGGATGCTAGAATTCGAACCACTGTCCTTCTGCATGCAAGGCAAATGCTTTACCTCCATGCTATCTCTTCGGCCCCTGTAATTCTTTTTTTTTTTTTTTTTGGGCCACACCCAGCGGTGCTCAGGGGTTACTCCTGGCTATCTGCTCAGAAATAGCTCCTGGCAGGCAGGGGGACCATATGGGACATCAGGATTTGAACCAACCACCTTAGGTTCTGGATCGGCTGCTTGCAAGGCCAACTCTGCTGTGCTATCTCTCTGGCCCCCCCTGTAATTCTTAATGTTATTAAGTTTTCTCATTCCCTTGTATCTTCCTAAAGTTATTTGTAAAGTCTGGCTAACATTATGATAAACTTAGATTATATGTATGCTATATCGTGTCATATGGGATAATTGGAAAAATTAAGAATTTCCCACAAATATTTTAATGACATACAGTACCTGGTATAGGTTGTGAAGGATTTTTGCAGTAACTTTCATATTTTATTTCTTTTATGTCGTATTCTGCCCTAAGTTGTTTTATTTTTTCTATTTCCGATTGAATCTTTGATGAATTATTTTCAATAACTCTCAGTCTGAAAAACGAAAGGTTTTCTTTTAATAAATATAAATTTTCAATCATAAGATTTAAAGTAGGTTAAACTAATACTTTATTTTGGCTAATTATCTCTTGGAACAGTGAAATAGGTGGAAGCTTACAAAACTATGCACAGAAAAAGTTATAAATAAAAAACAGTTTTCTTTAAAAACATCAATCTGGGGGCCGGGAAGGTGGCGCTAGAGGTAAGGTGTCTGCCTTACAAGCGCTAGCCAAGGAACGGACCGCGGTTCGATCCCCCGGCGTCCCATATGGTCCCCCCAAGCCAGGGGCGATTTCTGAGCACATAGCCAGGAGTAACCCCTGAGCGTCAAACGGGTGTGGCCCAAAAACCAAAAAAAAAAAAAACCAAAAAACAAAAAACATCAATCTGGGTTGGATCGTCCGGGGTTCAATCCCTGCCATCCCATATGATTCCCAAGCATGCCAGGAGTGATTCCTGAGCAAAGAGCCAGGAGCACTACTGAGAACAGCTGGGTGTGGTCCAAAAACCATCAATCATACAGTGTGTTGCAAAACAAAACTGATTATTTTTGTAACATTGAAGATTTTAATGTCCTATATCTATTTGCTTTAGATTAAAATTACCTTTGAAATTAAAAAATAAATTGTGTTTGGTTTCCTGTGCTGCTGTAACAAATTGATACAAACTTGGTGACAGACAATAGAGATTTTTCTCTCAAACCTGGAGATCAGAAGTCTAAAATTAGTATCATTGGGCTAGAACATTAACTAAGAATCAGAACTATAATGTATACATAGTAAAGGAGAATCCATGCCTTGCTTTCCAGCTTCTGAAGACTGCATCGCTTTACTCTTTACCTTGTGCACATGCTGCCTTCTCCCCTTATATGTCAAAGTTTGCTCTCTCTCTCTCTCTCTCTCTTTCTATCTCTCATTATTTTGGGGCTACATCCAGTGGCACTCAGGGGTTACTCCTGGCTCTGCACTCAGAAATTGTTCCTGCAGGCTCGGGGACCATATGGGATGCTGGGGATTGAACCCAGATCTGTCCCAGGTCATCCACGTGCAAGGCAAACGTCCTACTGCTGTGCTATCACTCTGGCCCTTCCTTTCTAAGGATAATTGTGGTTATATTTAGGGCCCAACTGGATAACCCAAATACTTCCAGTAATAATTCCTGAGTGCAGAGCCAGGAGTAAACCAGGAGTAAAATATGCTTGGGGGTATGTCCCAAAAACAAGCAAACAAAATTTTTTTTAAATTTGAGAAGTCCTAGTTATTTTAGTTACATAGACTTGTGAATATAATCATGTAATAATTATTAGCTCTTGGGATACTTATAAATATACTTACTTTGCTTCAAGTTGGGTTATTCTTTTCCTATGATATACAAATGTTGTGGGTTCTGCTGCCCAAGCTTTAAGTTTTCCATGAAGAAAAAACGTAGTTCTTTGGTCTTTCTTCATTGTTTCAATAAATGCATCATATTCTTTTTTGATTGAAGTAAGAATGGATTTGTATGCAGTAACATAATCTATTACCTGAAATACATTTTTTCACCTATGGTACTAATTTTTTTTCAAGAGAAGTAATAATCAAAACTCTACAAGTGATGTTATAAATTAATTTTAAATGGAGCATGTTTAAAACTTAGAAGCTTAAGACTTCAGATAATCTTCAATGAAAATGTGCTCCTTGTGAATCATTACAATACTATAAAGTTTAAAATTAAATAGAAAAAATACCTGGGGGGCCGAAACAGTGGCACAAGCAGTAAAGCATCTGCCTTGCACATGCTAGCCAAGGATGGACTTTGGTTAGAACCCTGCCCTCCCAAGCCAGGAGCGATTTCTGAGCCCATAGCCAGGAGTAACCCCTGAGCATAGGGGTGTGGCACAAAAACAAAAATAAAAACAAAAAACAAAAAAACTTGGGCTCTTTCGCCTCTCCAGTCAACAGGCTGCCCAGACTGAGGAAGACCCAAAAATTTAGGGACCATGTGAGCCACAGCCATGGCCACATAGGCAAGTACCCGAAGCACTCAGGAGGTTGGGGTAATGCTGGCGGCATGTATCACCAACAGAATCAACTTTGACAAATATCATCCAGTTACTTTGGGAAAGTGGATATGAAGCATTATCATTTAAAGTTTCTGCCCAACTGTCAATCTTGACAAACTGTGGACCTTGGTTAGTGATCAGACACGGGTAATGCTTCCAAAACCAAGACTGGAGCAGCTCCTATCACTGATGTGGTGCGATTGGGCTACTACAAAGTTCTGGGGGAAAGAAAAGCTCCCGAAGCAACCCGTCATTGTGAAAGCCAAATTTTTCAGCAGAGGAGCTGAAGAGATTGAGGGAGTGAGAAGGGTACGTGTCCTGGTAGCTTGAAGTTACAAAGGAAGCTTCATTAAAGGGTACAACTGCTTTTCAAAAAGAATATATTTGGAATGAACATTTTTCAGTGTCATTTAAAACCAGATATAATTATCCCAATCCTGAATCTTTTAATCATTCATTACAGGAGCCAGAGAGATAGCACAGTGGCAGGGCATTTGCCTTGCATGTAGTAAACCCAGGACAGACAGTGGTTCGAATTCCGGCATCCTATGTGGCCTGCCAGGAACAATTTCTGAGTGCAGAGCCTGAGCACTTCCGAATGTGACCCAAAGTCCAAACACACACACACTACACACACACACACAAATCATTCATTACATTTTATCCCTAATACCTCCAAATCTGATCAACATCCTTCTTTTCTTTTTTTTTTTTGGGTCATACCCAGCAGTGCTCAGGGGTTACTCCTGGCTCTACTCTCAGAAATCGCTCCTGGCAGGCTCGGGGGACCATATGGGATGCCGGAATGCGAACTGCAAGGCGAACGCCCTACCTCCACACTATATCTCTGGCCCGGTTCAACTTCCTTCTAACCTAACATCTTAGACTTTCTTCATCTACCTAGTTTGTTTTGAGGCCATACCCAGTGAAGTTCAGGGGTTGATTATTCCTGGATCTGCATTCAGGAATTACTCCTGGTAGGCTCCAGGGGACCCTATGGGATCAAACCTGGTCCTAGACAGATGTGTGCAAGACTAATGCCTACCCGCTGTGCTATAGTTCCAGCCCCACATCTTCCTGTATTTAAAACAATCAGGTTCTTTGGCTGACCAATGTTCTCAATTATCAACTTGCATTTCGAATCCCACTTTTAGAAAAGTTCTCCAACATGATCATAGTTTCCAGTATTGTTTAAATAGAGTATCTCTGAGAGAATAATGAATAAAAATAGAAACAATGTGTGCCTGCAAGAATGGCAAGAAAGTCTGAAATGAACAGGACTGAAATGCAGTTTTTTTCTATGCTCAGAAATCATTCCTGGCATGCTTGGGCCATATGGGATGCAAGGCAAATGCCCTACCTCTGCAAAAAATGAATAATTAGGAAGCATTATAAGATAAATTATAAACTAAAATAAAGGACCACAGAAAAAGAGATTATAGAGGTCAAACTCTTGTTTTGGAAGTAGCTGTAGATGTAAAACTGTTTTAAATTTATGGTAATGCAAATGGTCCCTTAAACACTGCCAGGAATGGCCCTCGAGTACCTCCCACCCACCAAAAAAAAAAAAACAGTAATAATTTATGGTTTACAAATTCTGATCAGGAGTATTTCAGAATTTATTGATATTTGTAGAAACAAACTGTGACTGATCCATAATTTTCTCTGAAAACCATAATTATGTCTTCTTCCTCTGCTATGTCACTAATTTTGGTATTTCCATTAACTAGATAATGTCTAGGAAAAAATTCCTAATCTATAAAAAAGTAATATATGATGATTATTGATCAATGCTAAGTATCAAGAGAAACACTGACATAGGAGATACTTTGTCTTCTAAATGACACTCTCTTTTGATCCTGTCCTGCCCCCTTCCACATGCCTCTGCAATATCTTCCAACAACCTAAGACAACTTAGATAAGTTATTGGGTAAAAACGGACTCACAATGCTATCATGATTAGTTCCAATGTTTGCTAGAAGCAAATATTTCAGAAGAACATACAAGGGAACCTTTAAGAATGCACTAAAAATACATTATTGTGGCCTGCCAAAATAATAATTTTTTTTTTATTTTGGGGCCACTCTTGGAGGGACTCAGGGTTACTTCTTGCTCTGTGCTCAGACCCTGCTCCTGGCAGGCTCGGGAGACCATCTGGGATGCTGGGAATCAAACCCAGGTTGGCCCCGTGCAAGAAAAATGTCCCATCTCAAGTAGAATAATTTTGCTTAACTCAAAAAGTATTTTACATTTTTCATCTTATATCCAGTTTCTCTTGGAAACTCTAGGAATGGGGCTAGAATGATAGTCCAGCAGGTAGGGTAGTTGCCTTGCATGTGTGTGAGCCTGACCAGGAATGATTCGAGTACAGAACAGGAGTAACCCCTGAGTGCTGCAGGTATGACCCAAAAACCAAAATAAATAAATAAATAAATAAAAATATGCATGTCAAAGTTATACTAATCTTCTTTTACTGTTTTTCAAAAGTCATGTCTTAGCATTATTCTTTTGTGTGTGTGTGTGTGTGTGTGTGTGTGTGTGTGTGGTTTTTGGGTCACACCTGGCAGTGCTCAGGGGTTATTCCTGGCTCCAGGCTCAGAAATTGCTCCTGGCAGGCACAGAGGACCATATGGGACGCCGGGATTTGAACCGATGACCTCCTGCATGAAAGGCAAACGCCTTACCTTTCTCTATCTCTCCGGCCCCTTAGCATTATTCTTGATGTTTACAAAACCTATTCAAAATACTGTCTCCCTCTGTATTAGTTAATTTGTTTGGGGGGTGACACCTGGTGGTTCTCAAGTGCTACTACAATTTCTGTATTTTGATCACTCCAACTCATATTCAAGGGACATACCATGCTGGAAATGAAACCAATGATGGTCATGTTCAGGCAAGAACCTTAACCCCTGACTGACTTTCAGAAACAGTAATTTTATTCATTTTAGAAACACTCAAAACACTTTTTTGTTTGTGTGTTTGTTTGTTTTTGGCCTCACAGAAAGATGATTAGGTATTACTCCTGGCTCTTGAGCTCAGGAATTACTCGGGGCAGGGCAGAGGGGGTTATATGGAATGTAGAGTCCAACCCATGTTAGCTGCAATCAAGGCAAGTGCCCTACCCATTGTACTATTTCTCTGGTCCTACAAAGCACTAAACCATTACTTTATACCTTCCCAATGACTACAACACCAACAACCACATCACTCATCATAACAACATATAAAATGAAGTTAGTGTAGGGAGTCAGAGTGAGAGTACAACAGGTAAAGCACTTGCCTTGCAAATAAGATCTGGATTCAATTGCTGGCACCCTATATGATCCCCTAAACTTCTGCAGGAGTAATCTCTGAGTACAGACAGAGATAGAAGTAAGTCCAGATCACCACTTGGTATGCTCTTCCCCAAAATGAAGCTTGTATGTCAATTCTAAAGTGTACCCCATAGTCTGTTCTTATGTCAACAGCTGAAACACTCAATCTAATAATACATACATAGAACTGTTCTTTCCCATGTGTCCTGTTAAGACATTGGATAACCTTTCCGAAATAGACAAATAAATGTCAAACAAACAGTGGTGTTACTAAAACAGAAATACTGTTGTAGGGGCCAGAGGTTACTTGCCTTGCATGTAACTCATCCAGGTTTGACCCCAGTATCTCATATGAATCCTGAAGCACCACCAGGAATGATTACTGAGCTCAGAGCTAGGAGTAAGCCTTGAGTAGGCTCCTCCCCTCCAATAAAAGAAACAATAGCTGTAAAGAAGGGAATACTTGTACCAAAATAAAAAAAATCTATTGCCTAAAGAACATTACGATACCTTATCAAAAGCATTGCGGTATATGATGTAATATTCATCAGCAGGTCCTTCGTCAGTACATCCCACTCTTTCAGTTTCTTTAATTATGTATCTTTGCATGCTTTCCAGAAATTCCTTGTCACTTCTACTCATGATGGGAGGGAGGACAGCATGTCTTTTTAATCCTTGAACTGCCATGTCAAATCTGCACTTTTCACCAGGAGGTCTGTTTTGCTTGATTTTGCAACAAAGCCAAAACCCTAATAACCTACAGGAGGAAAAATCAATTAATCTAAAGCATCAGAAAATATTTAAAGAGAATATACTATAAATAAAAAAATCAAAAGAATATAAATCCTAAGAATATAGTATTTTATTATATACTATCCCTCTAGACCACAACTACTAAACAACAGTCATAAAAGACCATCTACAACTCTTTGCATGTATAATTAGATGTCTTTGTTTTTGGTGGAGTGGGTAGTAGTAGTCTTATTTGTTTTGTTATTGTTGTTGTTGTTGGGAGCTACTCCTGCTGGTATTCTGGGCTACAACAGGCTCTTGATTTGGGGATTGCTCCTAGAGGTATTCTGGGAATACTGGCTTGAGAGTTTCTTGATGATATAAAGGTCAAATACTTCTCTGCCAGAATGCCTATCTGGTCATCACAGTCATCTAACACATAATATAAATAATTCACGACTTTATTTTTATTACCAACTATTGAAATACTTATCTTTCAGGTGAATATACTATCTGAAAAGACTTCTCTGTTCAAATACATTCACCAGTGATAGCAAATAGAACTTCTTGTCCTGCTGCTCTTTTAAAAAAGATTCAAATAACTAGAGTAGAATACCAATGTTAGACCCTAAGATCTATTTCTATTAATATCAAACAGATCCCACGACTTATTTATTTATATATATATATTTTTTTGTGGCTTTTGGGTCACACCCGGCAGTGCTCAGGGGTTACTCCTGGCTCCATGCTCAGAAATTGCTCCTGGCAGGCACAGGGGACCATATGGGACGCCGGGATTCGAACTGATGACCTTCTGCATGAAAGGCAAACGCCTTACCTCCATGCTATCTCTCTGGCCCCAACTTATTTTTAATGTCTGGAAAAGCAAAACATTTTATTAAATTTTTCTTTTTTTTTCTTTTTCTTATTCATTAATTTGTATTACTATACTTAATTTTACATTTTGTAAAATACTGTTACTCAGCATAGTCAGATGACTTTTGTTGAATGCATACAATCATGTAACTCACATCCTACCAAGTTAGAGACCTTTCTTTTTTATTAATCTTTACTTAAACACTTTGATTACAATTTGATTACAATTACATTCCCATCACCAATGTCCCAAATCTCCTTCCTTCCTCCCGATCCCATCCCTGCCTGTACTCTAGACAGACTTTCTATTTCCCTCATTCATTCACATTGTTATGATAATTTTCAGTGTAAATATTTCTCTAACTGTACTCATCACTCTTTGTGGTGAGCTTCATGTTATGAGCTGGACCTTCCAGCCCTCCTCTCTTTTGTCTCTGAGAATGATTGCAAAAATGTTTTTTATTTTTCTTAAAACCCATAGATGATAGCACCTGTGTGTGTGTTTGTCTTGACTTGTGAACAGAGACTTTGAGACAGGAGCAAAAACTAAATCCTCTCTTGCAACCCAGATACTCATTGTTCAGTATGAGTCCTGATACAGATGAGAAGAAACATGGCATCCCGAACCCTAGAGTGCGGCATGTGGCAGGCATGGAGCTTGCCTTGCACATGGCCAGTCTGGCCCCAAAACCAAAATGTGAAGTGGGTTTGTGGACAGGTTGGTTGGTTCAGGACTAAAACCAGCTGTGCTCAGGAATCTCTCCTCTTGGGAACTGAGGGACACTGTGGGATGTTGGGGGGTGAACCTGGGGGTTGCTTGCTGTGTTTTAGTCAGTCCCTCCAGGATTGAATTATATTTTTGTTTGTTTTGGGGCCACACCCAGCAACACTTGGGCCACTCCTGGCAGGCTTGGAGGATCATATGGGATGCCAGAAATTGAACCCGTTTGGTCATGGGCAAATAAATTCCCTACCTACTGTTCCAATTCTCCTGCCCCTTGAACCTTACATTCTTGTGTGATCCAAAACTGGTCAGGGTAGTAGGATACAAAGCAAATGTCCCAAGATGGGAATTGTCTTATAGGTTCTGTAGGGAAATTCAGCTAGTGGATTGGTGATTGTGAGTGCCAAAAACTCTGAGAAAACAAAACAAAACAAAACATAGCTGGGGTATATGGGTTGCAGAAAGGGAACTGGGATGGGGGGAAGACAAATTTGGTGATGGGTATTCCCCTGATTCAATGTTAATATGTACCTAAAATCCTACTGTGAAAGGTATGTAAGCCATTATGATCGCAATAAAAATTAAAAAAAAAAAAAACCCATCGATGAGTGAGACTATTCTGTGCCTATCTCTCTCCCTTTGGCTTATTTCACTCAGCATAATAGATTCCATGTAAATCCATGTATAGGAAAATTTCATGACTTCATCTCCTGATGGCTGCATAATATTCCATTGTGGATATGTACCACAGTTTCTTTAGCCATTCATCTGTTGAAGGGCATCTTGGTTGTTTCCAGAGTCTGGCTATTGTAAATAGCACTACAATGAATATAGGTGTGAAGGAATTTTTGTATTGTATTTTTGTGTTCCTAGGTTACATCCCTAGGAGTAGTATAGCTGGATCGTATTTCCAGTTTTTGGAGGAATCTCCACATTGCTTTCCACAAAGATTGGACTAGACAGCATTCCCACCAGCAGTGAATAAGAGTTCCTTTCTCTCCATATCCCTGCCAGCACTGCTTGTTCTCATTCTTTGTGATGTGCGCCAATCTGTGGCGTGAGATGGTACCTCATAGTTGTTTTGATTTGCATCTCCCTGATGATTAGTGATGTGGAGCATTTTTTCACGTGCCTTTTGGCCATTTGTATTTCTCCTTTGATAAAGTGTTCATTTCTTCTCCCCATTTTTTGATGGGGTTAGATTTTTTTTTCTTGTAAAGTCAGTGCCTTGAATATTTTGGATATTAGCTCCTTATCTGATGGGTATTGGGTGTATAGTTTCTCCCACTCAGTGGGTGGCTCTTGTATCCTGGGCACTATTTCTTTTGAGGTGCAGAAGCTTCTCAGCTTCATATATCCCCATCTGTTTATCTCTGCTTCCACTTGTTTGGAGAGTGCTGTTTCCTCCTTAAAGATACCTTTAGTCTCAATGTCATGGAGTTTTTTTTACCTATGTGTTATTCTATATACTTTATGGTTTCAGGTCTGATATCAAGGTCTTTAATTCACTTGGATTTTACCTTCGTATACGATGTTAGCTGGGGGTCTGAGTTCACTTTTTTTTGCAAGTGGCTAACCAGTTGTGCCAACACAACTGAGGCTTTCCTTGCTCCATTTAGGATTTCTTGCTCCTTTATCAAAAATTAGGTGATTGTATGTCTGGGGAACATTCTCTGAGTATTCAAGCCTATTCTACTGATCTGAGGGTCTGTGTTTGTTCCAATACCATGCTGTTTTGATATCTATTGCTTTGTAATACAGTTTAAAGTTGGGGAAAGTAATGCCTCCCATATTTCTTTTCCCAAGGACTAGAAAAGCAAAACATTTTAACTACCCAAATTCCCAACTTCTACAACTTTCTGCCAACTATGAAGCATAAAGTGTATAAAATATAAAACACAAAAATTAATTAAAAATCCTATCACTCGGGGCAGGAGAGATAACATGGAGGTAAGGCATTTGCCTTTCATGCAGAAGGCCATTGGTTTGAATCCTGGCATCCCATAAGGTCCCCATGCCTGCCAGGAGCAATTTCTGAGCATAGAGCCAGGAGTAACCCCTGTGCACTGCTGGGTGTGACCCAAAAATCACACACACACACACACACACACACACACACACACATCCTATCACCCAAAGATAATAACTATTACTTTATTTTCTGGTAATATTTATAAAAATTTAGATTACATTCTATATCCTAGTACTTTTTCACTCAGTATAAAAGCACTTTTCCATGTTGTTAAATAATTTCTTAGAGCATGACTTTTAATTCTTGCACATTATTTCATATGACATACTATAACTTATTTACTAGTCCATCTAATTGAACATTTTCACTTCTTTTACAACTAAAACTGTGATGAGTGTCTATCTGTAACTGAATATAATCTGAAAATCTAAATGTGTATAATTTTAAATACTTAACATAAGACACTAAAACAATTTCAAAGTTTTAAGAACGTAACTTATATTTATGCTGAAATAGCTAATGCAAAACCAATTATTAATTTGCAGTATCAGGGAGGAATGGAGCCAGTCCCAACATTTTGCCTAGAGTTCCAATCAACCAGGCCCACCAAGCTAAGTTTGAAGGCAGCCCAGGGTTGTGGTGTGCTTAGGCCCTGTGGCAGTGCTTGGAGGGTTCTCTAGGCCAATACCAAATGATGCCAGGGGTCCATGCAGTGCAGAGGTAGCACTGGGGATGCTCTAACACTGTGGCTAACTTTATAACCCCATGAAATGTCATTATTTAGTTTTGTTTTTGGACTACATTCAATGATGCTCAGAGATTACTTGTGGCTCTGTGTTCCAGATTTGTGGTGATGCTAGGGGATCATCTAGGATGCTGGGGGTCTAATCTGGATCAGCCAAGTACAAGGAAATGCCTACTCATTGTACTATGGCTCTGGTTTCCCAAAATAAATTTTCATATAAACATAAAGTAGTTCTACCAAGATAACAATATATAAAAGGATCAAGAGTCTTCCCAGAAAGAATCAATTCATTTTGTTTTGTGATAGCAGGAATCAAAACCAGTGTTTTACATATGCTAAGTCACTTTGTCACTGAGGTATGTTCTCAGGCCCAAGAAATCCATTTCTTTATTCATTTGTTCACTTAATGTCAGGCCCAGATTCAGCAGTAAATAAGATAAAAATCTCTAACTGCTGTTTTATAATCAACCAAGGAGACATAGTTTACTAAAAAATAAAGTCGGGGTTCAAGTGATAGAATAGCAGGTAAGGCATTTACCTTGTACTCAGCTGACCCAGGTTCCCTGATCTCAGGCATTCTAAACTTGTCAGCATAATTTCTGAGTGCAAAGCCAGGGATAATCTGAGTGTTGCTGAGTGTGGCCCTAACTCCCTTCTACCCCCAAAAATAATTCTAATAGTCAAAGATATGTGTTCACATTTTACTATCAGTTTATTAAAATAACATAAAACCAAAGCCATTTATTATTATTATTATTATTATTATTATTATTATTATTATTATTATTATTATGTGAATGTGGTGGGGAATCATACCAAGTTAGGCTCCTAGTTCTGCACTTAAGGATCACTCTTGAGACGGAGAGACAGCATGAAGGTAAGGTGTTTGCCTTGCATGCAGAAGGACAGTGGTTCAAATCCTGGCATCCCATATGGTCCTGTGCCTGCCAGGGGTGATTTCTAAGCATAGAACCAGGAAGAACCCCTGAGTGCTTCTGGGTGTGACCCAAATCCCGCCCCCCCCCAAAAAAAAAGGATCACTCTTAGCAGCACCCAGGGAACAACGTGTAAAAGTAGTGTTCCAGATCACCACATGAGGCAAGCACCTTTTAATCCTTGTTCTATCTCTCTGGGCAAAAATTCAAGTCATTTATTTATATCCTTGTGAGGGCTCAGTAGAAATCATTGACTTTCTATCTGAACAAGCCTAGCCTTTTCGGGTCCCAGAACTAGGCTGTAGGCAAGGCCATAGGGTCTTGTATAAATCTCTCCCCAATCCTGCCATCCTATATTACACCCTCTTTAATTCACACATACCATAACTCCCGTTCACTTGAGATCATGCCTCAGGTTTTAGTCTATAGAGCTCAACCTAGCTGCTTTGGATTCCCCTTTATCAAATTCAATGAACTTTCACACAAATGAAAATATCATATACCAAAATCAACTGAAATGACCATTGTTGATGGAAGATGCACTGAAAAGGGGATTATCATTCACTATTGATGGGGATTTTGTCTGGTTAAGCCTTTATAGAAAACAGTGTGAAGAATTCTCATAAAGTTAAGAGAAAGGAGAGGCAGACACAGAATTCTCTCATGTGTGGATTGTAAAGAAGCGTAGTAAGGGTATAACAAGTACTCAACAACAAAAGAAATTGGGAGCTGATCCTTTATGAAAGCTTTGTACAGGGGAGAAGTTAGGATGAGAGGAAGACACTGGGACAATGGTGGAGGAAAATGGACACTCTGGTGGCAGTGCAGTGAGTGATTGTTATGCATAAAACCCAACCTTGGTGCCTAAAATATTAATTTTAGAGTATTTACATAACCCAGCAATAACTGTGGCATCTATCCCCAAGGACACTCTAACATTATCCCATAAGAATATATGTACACCTATGATCATCACAGCATTATTCACAATGGCCAAGATCTGAAAACAATCCAAGTGTCCGACAATAGATGAGTGTAGAATGATAGTGTGGCTTATATGCATTATGAAAAAAGATGAACTTTTGCAGTTCACTGCAACTTGGATAAATTTGGAAGGCAAATTAAAGTGAGTCAGAAGTAAAAAGATAAATACTAGACAATCTTGATCATATGTAAACAAATCAAGGGAATAGACAATCCCTAATGAAAAGACACCTGGAAAAATTACAGGGGGCAGGGAGGAAGATGGACCTTGGGACAGTGGTGAAAGGCTTTGTGGTTGGTATACTAGAATTACAAGTCTGTAGTAGTCCCATGACAACAATGTAACTGTTGCAATCCTCATTCACTCAATAAAAATAGGGGTGGAGGGGTAATACAGGAGGTAAGGTGTTTCTTTTTTTTTTTTTTTTTTTTTTTTTTTTTAGTTTTTGGGTCACACCCAGCAGTGCTCAGGGGTTACTCCTGGCTGTCTGCTCAGAAATAGCTCCTGGCAGGCACGGGGGACCATATGGGACACCGGGACTCGAACCAACCACCTTTGGCCCTGGATCGGCTGCTTGCAAGGCAAACGCCGCTGTGCTATCTCTCCGGGCCCAGGTAAGGTGTTTCTTGCCTGGCATGTGTCCAACCTGTTTGAAATATGAACCCATCCACAAAACAAACAAACAAACAAGTAAAGTTAGAAATTTTAAAATGTGGTCAAGTGCTATTGCTATTCTTTCTCTATTATATTAGCCCTGTCAGTTTATTATTATAGACTTTGTCTACATCATTCCTCACCTTTTATGCTCTTTAAGGCTCAGAAACCAAAATACTATCATTTCCATTATCCTTTTTGACTCATGAATTCCAGTACGTCATATCCTTTCTAACAGTATACTTTTTTTTTTAATAATATGTATCTACAAATACTACTTAGTAATCAATATCACGGGACAATTAATCTTATTTGTTAGGAGATACCTGTTGGGCCAAAGAGATAGTACAGTGGGGAGGGTGCTTGCCTTGCAAAGACCCAGGTTCAATCTCCAGCATCCCATATGGTTCCTGACACCCTCCCCCCTCAACAGGAGTGATCATGGAGAACAGAGCGATAGTAAGCCCTGAGCACTACCAGGTCTGCCCCTACCCCTAAAAAAAAAAAAAGAAAAAGAAAAAGAAATCTATCTTTGGTACTCTGAATGCAGAAGATTGTTGAAGTTATGTGTATTTAGTAAAATGCCCCCCAAAATAAAAGTAAACTCAGTTTACTTTTCACTCATTCACTCATATTACACATTTAGGGACAAAGAGAAAGAAGTCAAAGGAAGTCCCCAGCTACGTCTACTGGTTATAATAAATGAACTATTGTTAGAGAGGCAATGTGACAGTGGTGAAGCTAATGGGTGACAAAGGTCCAGAGGAGCATCTTGCTAGTCTTTGAAAATTAAGAGAAATATCAGCAAACAACATCTACAATAATACTTAAGTTGAACTATCCTTTATTTGTAATAGCTGGAGTGGGGTACCTACTGTGCCACTATCTAGATTTTAAGAAACATAGCAGTAAACAAAACAAAGTCTCTATTCAATCCCCAACACTACATAAGGTCCCCTGAGCACTGCCAGGAGTGATCCTTGAACACTGCTAGGTGTAACTCCAAAACAAAAACAAAAAATAAAATGTCCATAATCTCATAGAGATTACATTTGGGTAGAAGCAGATAGCAATATGTAAGAGTATAATATGACAAGGAGAAAATAGACAACTACGTAGCTACAGAGGCTAGAGAGTAAAGGAAGACAGGAGGGAGCTACAAGTAAGATATGAAGCCAGGAAAGAGGAAAGGTCTCACTGAAAAATAACGTTTTTATGAAAAAAAAAAATCAAGAATTACTTCCTATTAAGTAAAGGAAGTGGGTAGGGCACTTGGCACTTGCCTTATATGCTGCCAACCCTGGTTGAATTTCTGGCACCCTATATGGTTTCACTACCCCTACCAAGATACCAAGAGAGATCCCTGAGCATAGAGCTAGGAATAAGCCCTGAGCACCACTGGTGCATACCACCAGGTGTGGCCTCAAAATCAAAACAAACACCCCAAACCAAAAGATTTGCCAAGTGGTTGGAGGGTGTGTGCATGTGCTAACAGCAAAAAATGATGACAAAGTTTGTACTTTTGAGGGAATGTTTGTTGTTTACAATAAAATTCAAGTCCTACTATAGTTACTGAGTACACAAACCCCTCCACCAGTGTACTACCAAGTTTTTTACATTAGTGATTGTTGAAAAAAATAGGAAATTCTCATTTTCAGTAGAGATGGGAAGAGTAAATCAGAAAAATTTAAGTAGCTGGAGATATAAATTGCAGTTTGAATATGGCAGCATGTAAGAAATTAGACATTTCCCAGAGAAAACTAATTTGGGGATGAGGATGCAGAGAAGAGGACGTAATAAGAAGATACTAGCTGGGGACTTGAGAAAAGAGTCAGCGGCTATTGCAGTAGGCAGAGGACCAGGCTAAGAGCTTGAATCGTATGCCACTCATTACAGGCAGGCATTCTAAAACTTCTTCCTAGGTTATGACCTTCAATACTCCAAACGTCAGAACTTGGAATTTCTAGAAGCAAGTGAGCATCCTTAGGGTTCTTCTCTTTATTGCCTCATTCCTCAATGACAACTTGGGGTTCAGTAGATCAACAATCAAGAGAGCAAGACACTAACCAGCCTTGTAAGCTGCTGACCAGTTACAACGCCGCCCATCACTACCAGGAGTCACTCGTGAGCCCAAATTCGGGAAGAGCCTCTGAGCATGTACAATTTCAACATATTAAATATCAATAAATTCTTTTCAGGAATGAGTGACACCACAGGCCCTGAATACGCCTCAGGGTAGGAGCTAGATGGGGGATCCGATGGAAAAAGAGGCTATAGGGCCGGCGAGAAAAGGCAAAGGCTGGAGTCTTAAAGATGTGTTTGCCTGGAATTGGCCACGGAAATCCCATCCCTTGAGGGAGGAGACCACTAGCTCACACCAAGGTACGTTTGTGTCCTGGTCCGTGTCCTCGCCACATCCCCATTTTTCCTTCTTTTTTTCTAACCACATTCCCATTTTTCTTTCTCCATTTTCCTTCTTTTTTTCTAATCACATTCCCATTTTTCTTTTTTTCTAACCACATCCCCATTTTCCTTCTTTTTTCCTAACCACACTCCCATTTTTCCTTCCCCCTTTTTCTAACCACATTTCTATTTTTCCTCCCCCATTTTTCTTCTTTTTCTAACCACAGTCCCATTTTCCTTCTTTTTCTAACCACATTCCCATTTTTCCTTCTTTTTTCTAACCACACTTCCATTTTTCCTTTTTTTCTAACCACATTCCCATTTTTCCTCCCCATTTTCCTTCTTTTCTAACCACATTCCCATTTTTCTTCTCCATTTTCCTTCTTTTCTAACCACACTCCCATTTTCCTTCTCTTTTTCTAACCATATTCCCATTCTTCCTTCTCTTCTTCTAACCACATTCCCATTTTTCCTTTTTTTCTAACCACACTTCCATTTTTCCTTCTTTTCTAACCACATTCCCATTTCTCCTTCCCCATTTTCCTTCTTTTCTAACCACACTCCCATTTCCTTCTCTTTTTCTAATCACACTCCCATTTTTCCTTCTCTTTTTCTAACCACATTCCCATTTTTCCTTCCCCATTTTCCTTCTTTTCTAATCACACTCCCATTTTCCTTCTCTCTTTCTAACCACAATCCCATTTTTCCTTCTTTTTTTCTAACCACACTTCCATTTTTCCTTCTTTTCTAACCACATTCCCATTTTTCCTCCCCCATTTTCCTTCTTTTCTAACCACATTCCCATTTTTTTTTTTTTTTTTTTTTTTGTGGTTTTTGGGTCACACCCGGCAGTGCTCAGGGGTTATTCCTGGCTCCAGACTCAGAAATTGCTCCTGGCAGGCACAGGGGACCATATGGGATGCCGGGATTTGAACCGATGACCTCCTGCATGAAAGGCAAACGCCTTACCTCCATGCTATTTCTCCGGCCCCCACATTCCCATTTTTTCTTCTCCATTTTCCTTCTTTTTTTCTAACCACATTCCATTTTTCCTTCTTTTTTTCCTAAACTACCATCCTGCCTTTGGTCTCAGGCCTTTCTCACCTCCACTCAACTCTGCTTTACCCTACTCAACCCAGTCTAAATCTCCTCACCTCAGTCTCTAACTCCATTTGGTACAGTGCTGTGAGATAGTAACTAAGGGACTCGGGTGCAGCAATGCATCCTGGGAATAGTAGTCCTAACAACAAAAAAAAAAAGCGCCGTGAAAAACTACAACTCCCAGAAGAACTTCCATTTCCTTCCTTTTCAACATGGCTCCTCTCTTGCCCCTCCCCAGTAAAGACACCTCTGAGTAACATCAGCGGAACGGAAAGCACCTTTTTAAATAGTTTAAAATGAATAGAAACCTGCTACTTAAGAGATTTATCAACTCTGTTTTAACATTCTTAGAAAACGGAGTCACGCCCCGATCAGGCATCTAGTTAGACAGCCTCTTAGATAAGCAGTCAGGCATTGGCGTGGCCGCCTAAGAGGCGGGGCCTCCGCCTGCAACTCCGGGAACCCTGCGGCCGGGCTGGTCCTTTTCCTTTTCCGTCCGCCATCGCTGGTGAGTGTGTGCTCAGGGTCTTCGTCTCTGGTTCGCGGCCTTACCTGTGTCCCCCCCCCCCAAGATCTAAGCTTTCTCTTTTCCTTTCCCCCACCCTCAGGTGGACCCGCATCCAAGATGCAGATCTTTGTTAAAACCCTTACGGGGAAGACCATCACTCTCGAGGTACGGGCTAGGCACGAGCTGGTTTCGGAAACGTGCCTCTGGAGCTGGGCTTTGCATGCTGGTTGTTGCAGCGTGCAGCGTGGGGTTTCGAGGCCCGAAAGTTGGGCTACGGGGTTTTGGAGGACTCCCCGAATGCCCAAGCAAGTCAGGGTTGCGCGGAGGGACGGAGGTCCAGCCTCCGCGTGGCTGGAACTCGTCGCGTGTTCGTGCCTAGCTCCAGGCCACAGCCCGCCGCCCCAAAACCTGGCTTTGCTTCCTCTTAGGTTGAGCCCTCGGATACGATAGAAAATGTAAAGGCCAAGATCCAGGACAAGGAAGGTAAGGTTTTTTTTTTTTTCCCCCCAACGTGCAGTGGGAAGAAATCCTATTGACCCTGGGGAAATAAATAAATGGAGTAATAAGGTGCTGTGTGTTGATGAGCTTGAAGTCAGACAGCCAGGCATTTCATATGTGTGACTGAAACTAGTTCGTGACACTCTGTGAAATGAGAAATTGGCAAAATGATTATTAGTTACTGGGGTAAATGTAGTTATTACGTGTAAACTTGAGATACTGTTCCCTTCTCTGTACTAAGTGCTCATTAGCCACTACTAGAACTGATTGGCTTAATTTTTAAATCGTAGTGGATATGCTTTTATTTTTTTGCTGTGTCTTAAAAGTGCTTTTTCCCCCTTCTAGGAATTCCTCCCGATCAGCAAAGATTGATCTTTGCTGGCAAACAACTTGAAGATGGACGTACTCTATCTGACTACAACATCCAAAAGGTTGTCTATTGGGGAAAGCATCTCCTCCTTTAAAAGAGTTTTATTACATCTTAGTTAATAGGATTGCAGTGGTGATTTATGTACAGATCTGCCACATCACCTCCACCTTTTCTCTCATTGCTTATGGTTTTGGTGCAAGCTGTTCCCTCCCTTAGTCAATCTATGTATTCTAGACCTTCTCCTATATCCCCAAGTTCCGGATAATCTCATCAGAGGATATATTAGGCTGATTTCCCCCACTCAACTGGCTTGCCAAACACTGGTCTGTACTTAGTACCAGTGTTAAAAGGATTATCATACAATTGATACTATACCACAGGTGAGTGGGCTTGTGTTAATGCTTGATGATTTATTTCACGGAGCAGTTCTTTAATTATAAATAAATCTTAGGAAATTTTGACTGATATGCAAGGATAAGGAGGTACTGTTTTCTGCCCCATCCTGGGATTTAAAGCATTTTTTAGTTTGCATCTTAGCAGATTTAAATTTTCTTTAATTCCCATAGTTTATGATATACCCCCCTTTGCCAAGTAGAGAAAGAAAGTCCCTTATCTGCTTTGTGTATTTCTGCTCTCTGCAGTTTATAAATGCTGGTTTTGATGTTCATTGTTAACAGAAAAACATTAGTATAATTGATTTTAAGCTGGCTTTTACCTTTTATTAATAGGAGTCTACTCTTCATCTCGTTTTGAGACTTCGGGGTGGTGCTAAGAAAAGGAAGAAGAAGTCTTACACCACTCCCAAGAAGAATAAGCATAAGAGAAAGAAGGTTAAATTGGCTGTCCTGAAATATTACAAGGTGAATCTGTTTTCATTGATGGCTAGAAAAACAAAGCAAAACCTTGGTTTACTTGGAAACATTACTATCCATAGTAACTTCACATAGATTTGACTATCAGGTTTTTTTGGGTGGGGGCTATCAGGTTTTGTTTGATTAGTTGAAATGAGTTTTTTTTTTAATTGTTTTTGCCATTCGTTTTTATTCACGTGTCTGGCTTGAGACTTAAAAATGCCTTATGGGCTGGAGTGGGTAGGATGCTTGCTTTGTATGTGGCTGACTTGGCTTCCCTTCGAACCTGTCATTTCTTCTTCCACCCCTTTCCCCAACACTGCCAGGTATGGTTGAAAAAATACATGAGCACATAGGTCTGGTCAAATGCAGATGTTTGGCCTGGGTTTATTTTTTTAACATAAAAAATGCATTCATTTACATTATAAAAGTTTGGGAGTAGGGCCCAGAGAGATAGCCGATCCAGGACCAAAGGTGGTTGGTTCGAATCCTGGTGTCCCATATGGTCCCCCGTGCCTGCCAGGAGCTGTTTCTGAGCAGACAGCCAGGAGTAACCCCTGAGCATTGCTGGGTGTGGCCCAAAAACAAACAAAAAAAGTTTGGGAGTCAACAGTTATGTGTGCCACATGAGTCTCAGTGCCATCTAAAGTTTATATAAAAGTGTCTTTTCTCAGTTTATTATCTTTAATAGTAGCTTTGTATTTCTCCTAAGCTCTAGGTTAAGACTGTTGTAAATTTATTTTAACAGTAAGTGTATTTTCTAGGTGGATGAAAATGGCAAAATCAGTCGTCTTCGCCGAGAATGCCCTTCAGATGAATGTGGTGCTGGAGTTTTTATGGCCAGCCACTTTGACAGACATTATTGTGGCAAATGCTGTCTGACCTATTGCTTCAACAAACCAGAAGACAAATAAATGATTACCTGTATGGGTTAATAAAGGGCATGAGCTCTAACATTAATTGTTATGTTCTGGTCCATTGATTAAAGAATGATTTTAAAATATGAAATTAAGCATACTTTTCTTTGAATAGTGACATCAGTTATCTAGGGGCCGGGAAGGTGGCGCTAGAGGTAAGGTGTCTGCCTTGCAAGCACTAGTGTAGGACAGACCGAGGTTCGATCCCCTGGCGTCCCATATGGTACCCCCAAGGCAGGAGCGATTTCTGAGCACAAAGCCAGGAGTAACCCTTGAGCGTCAAACGGGTGTGGCCCAACAAAACAAAAAAAAACACCACGAAAATCAGTTATCTAGAGGAAAGCCAGTTTTAGTTTTCAGCTCTGCATTATGACATTTAAGGGCAGGGCAGGTGGCTGCTGTTGTCTATATCAGGCATTGTGAGATGTATTCTGTGAACTGAAACTGATTTTGTCCTCCACCCCAGAGCATAGCACTTATGTGAAATGTCTCATTCCATGTTAGTGTTCTGAACTCCTGTTGAAATTTAGTCGATAAAATGGTTTCAGTATGTTGTAAGGTATTTGATAGTGGGGCCCAATTTACATAAAACTTTCTTAATATTCCACCTAGAAAACAGGTGTAAGTTTATTGAGCTGGTAGCAATTTGCTTTCATCTTGCTTATTTGAAAGCATAGGTTTCTGTTCGTTTTCACAATGCATGTTAACACAGTTATTTATAAATAATATTAAATTTAAAAAGCAGGCTAAAGTACTTTAAAATCCAGGGTCCCAGGAAGTCTTGGCTGGAACTTCCTTTTCTTCATAACACATTATTTCATCTCCTATTTTAAATTCTATTTTTTCTTCATCCAAAATGAGACCACAATCCATCCCAGTTTTGATGACAGAAACATCATCTTTATGGTGTTTCAGTGAAGCTAAGGAGCCTTAATAGAGAAAAAAAAAATCAAGTTAGCAAAATAAAATAGTACATTGTACATTGTAAAAACTTGCAGTGAAAGAATATTTCATACATTCAGATGATTGTCTTATACTGAATACTAGGGGGAATGAAGTAGAAGGGGGGGGAGGTACATTGTGTCAGCATTTGTGATAGTTTTAACAACTAAACTTCAAGAAGGTTAAGGCAGAATAAGATTGCAGGTCAAATGTAAAGTTAATGATGAGCAAATAATAGATTGCATGTAGAAAGCTGCTGGAAAATATGAAGTTAGGGAAAATAGTTGAGTTAGCAAGAAGGAGAGCCTGAACAAGAAAATAGATATAGAAAATCAAGTTTTAGTAAAGACTTGACAATATTGCTTACCCTTCCAAATAAGTTGTCCATTACGGGTTAATTTAAATTTTTTTTGTTTTTCTAACTGCCCCTTTTGGACTCTGCAGCCAGCCACAGGAACTTTCTTCTTCCCTTCTGTTACAGAGAAGGTAGCTAATACAGAAGCCTCACCTTGAAAAAGAGAATATTAGTGTAGAGAAGACGGAGACAGGGCTATAAAGAACACAGTGGGTAGGGTGTTTGGCTGGTAAGTGGCTAACCTGGGATTGATCCTTGGCATATGTGGCCCAAGCACCACCAGGAGTGATCCCTATGTCCAGAGTCAGGAGTAAATCCTGAGGATTGCTGGTGTGGCCAAAAACAACTTGGAACAGTTTTATAAAAGATACATTGAGAATGCTAAGAAGTGAGCCCGGAAAGAGCACAGCGGCGTTTGCCTTGCAAGCAGCCGATCCAGGACCAAAGGTGGTTGGTTCGAATCCCGGTGTCCCATATGGTCCCCAGGAGTAACCCCTGAGCATTGCCGGGTGTGGCCCAAAAACAAAAAACAAACAAACAAAAAAAGAATGCTAAGGACAGATAATTCAGGTAAATGCTGGCTTGAATAGGATGATCCAGGTTTGATCCTCAGGACTATAGGGTTCCCCAGGTTCATCAGCAGTGATTCCTGAGCACCAATAGGACTCATTCTTTATACTGATTGAAAATAATAGTAGTATACACAGTTGGGTGAATGTTTATAGGAGTGGGACCCAGGCCCCTATGCATTTCTTAGGAAAGGCTCTCCCTCCCCAGTCCTGCCAAATAAAGTACAAGTACTGAGTGACAAGGAGATACAGTATCCAAAGTTCTCAAATGGTCCAGGAAAAATGAGTATGAATAGGAGAAGAATGATGCATGAGGCAAAATACAAGCAACTGAGCAAAGGTAACATGTATAAGGAGTCAGTTCCTTATACGTTTTCTGGAAGTTTAAAGTTTAAAGTATTTGGAAACAACATGAAGTTACTCAGTTCATTATAACTAAATTTAGCCTTCAATTGGCCAAGGGATGTGATAAATTTTTCTTTGTTCTTAGGCCACACATGGTGATGCTTAAAGGTTACTCCTAGCTAGGCGCTCAGAAATTATTCCTGCTTAGGGGACCATATGGGACACTAGGATTGAAACCCAGGTCCGTCCTGGGTCAGACACATGCAAGGCAAATACCCTGCTGTGCTATCGCTCCAGCCCCATGATATATTTTTGTTTGTTCTTGGATCATACCCGGCAGCACTCAGGGGTTACTCCAGGCTCTACTCAGAAATCACTCCTAGCAGGCTCAGGGGACCATAAGGGATGCCGGGATTCGAATGACTGTCCTGCATGCAAGGTAAATGCCCTACCTTCATGCTAACTCTCCGGCCTCATAAAATATTTTTATCTGTGGGCCAGCATCGCATTCCGGAATTCAGAACTTTGGGCCTCTGTACTAAGGGGACATTGGGCAGTACTTGGCCCTGTGGGACTGCTGCACACAAGATAAGCATGTGCTCTACATTTGAACAGTCTTTCTAGTCCTAAAAATTATTCACCTCTAGTGTGGATAAATACCAAATTAAGTCTATATGGACTAATTCTTCAACCACATTCTTGAAGTGGCCTCCAGTTTTGATGAGATTTTGAGTTGTGACCTTTTCAAGGTAGGAAATCTCAGAGTAGTCCAAGGTAGGAAATCTCACAAGTTGTGATGTGTGTGTGTACTTATCAATGGTACTTATTTTTTTCTGCTCTGTGTGTGTGTGTGTACACTGAATTCTTATCAGTGGTATTTTTTTCTGCAACACTATAGATCTATATTATCGAAACTATTTCAACAGTGAAATATATCTCTATCAAACTGTACATGCAAATATTAAAAATGTTTTAAAGTACTATAGAAACCGAACAACAACAGCTAATGTGTGAAAAAATTTTGCCACAGAGCCCACAGAGAATGACTTGGGTTGGACAACCTAGTATGCCTGGAGCCCAGAGTCAGTCTTATGCCAGAGAACTTCAGGGATAAGGTCTCTTTGTATTTAAGACAAGGCTCTTTTTTTTTCTTTTTCCATTTTACCCATATTTTGCTGGGCCTATGCAAACAACAATTGCCACTCTCACACCATTATTGCTGTATTTTTTTTTTAAATCATCTTTTTTTTTTTTTTTTAGTTTTTGGGCCACACCCGGCAATGCTCAGGGGTTACTCCTGGCTGTCTGCTCAGAAATAGCTCCTGCCAGGCACGGGGGACTATATGGGACACCGGGATTCGAACCAACCACCTTTGGTCCTGGATCGGCTGCTTGCAAGGCAAACACCACTGTGCTTTCTCTCCAGGCCCTTAATTCATCTTTTTTACTAAACTTTCTGCTGGTACTTCAATGAATTCATTGTGAGTCAATAGTTTTCAAATAGTTTTCTCCTTTCTCTTCCATCTCTCTGGTTTTTCTTTTCTTTTTTTTTTTTTTTTTGGTTTTTGGGTCACACCCGGCAGTGCTCAGGGGTTACTCCTGGCTCCATGCTCAGAAATTGCTCCTGGCAGGCACGGGGGACCATATGGGACGCCGGGATTTGAACCGATGACCTTCTGCATGAAAGGCAAACGCCTTACCTCCATGCTATCTCTCCGGCCCCTCTCTGGTTTTTCTTTCAATTTTCTATTTTTTTTAAAAAATGTTGCTTTTGGTCTTCCTAAAAAATTTATTATCAGTTATGTCAACTATGTAATGAATTTTCTTTAAATAAATTAATTAAAAAATGTTTTAAAGTGACACTGTCAATACTCACCTATTGGGAGCTCTTCTACAGAGCAGGGCAATCTGTTACTTAGTTCTTCTTGTAAATCTTCAATGAGCCGGTAAATGATTTTGTGAAGTTTAATTTTTATTCCTTTTTTTGTAGCTGATTGCTGAATAACATTGCTTGCATTCACGTTGAAACCATATATCACACCTGGCAAGCAGAAATATAAAGTATCACCGATTATTTTCATTAAACAGTTTAGCTTTCAAGTATAAACTCATAGTCTTTATATTTCATTATGTAAATTAAAGTAGGTATGTGAGATAAAGAATTCTATCATTGGGCTGGGGAAATAACTCAGCCAATGGGAATGCTTTGCATGTGTGTGGGTCCTGAGTTAGATCCGCAGCAATTCAAAAGCCCCTGGGCACAGCCAGGTGTGGCCCAAGCTACCCCCACCAAAGACATTTAGAAACAAATAATTTTATAAATTGCTTTTTTAACATTAACATTGTAATTTAAAAATAACATTTATTAAAAATATTTAGAAGTCAGAGGGTGAGAGACAGACATAGAATAGTCTCACTGATATATGGGTTTTAAGAAAAAGTAAAGACAATATTGTAATAATGCTCAGAGACAATAGAAATGAAGGCCGGAAGAACCGGTTCAAAATATGAAGCTCACCTCAGAGTAGTGGTGCAGTTAGGGAAATAACTACAAAACAACTATCATGACAATCTTTTTTTTTTTTTTTTTTTTTTTTTTGGTTTTTGGGTCACACCTGGCAGTGCTCAGGGGTTACTCCTGGCTGTCTGCTCAGAAATAGCTCCTTGCAGGCACCGGGGACCATATGGGACACCAGGATTTGAACCAACCACCTTTGGTCCTGAATCGGCTGCTTGCAAGGCAAACACCGCTGTGCTATCTCTCCAGGCCCTATCATGACAATCTTAATGAGTGAGAGTAGAATGACTGTCTCAAATACAGGCAGGGGTTGTGGTAGGAGAAAGATGGGGGGCATTGGTGGTAGGAATGTTGCACTGATGAAGGGGGTGGTTTTCTATTTATGTCTGAAACCCAACTACAATCATGCTTGTAATCATGGTGCTTAAATAAAGATTTTACATATTAAGATATTTAGGGGCCAGAGAGATAGCATGGAGGTAGGGCATTTGCTTTGCATGCAGAAGGACAGTGGTTTGAATCCTAGCATCCCATATGGTTCCCTGAGTCTGCCAGTAGCGATTTCTTAGTGCAGAGAAAGGAGTAACCCCTGAGCGCCACGGGGTGTGGCCCAGCCTCCTCCCCATAAAAAAAAAAAAAAAAAAGACTATTTAGAAACTTATATAAAGTCAACATACTGGGGCTGGTGAGATGGTGCTAGAGGTCTGTCTTGCAAGCACTAGCCAAGGAAGGACTGTGGTTCGATCCCCCAGCATCCCATATTGTCCCCCCAAGCCAGGGGCAATTTCTGAGCGCTTAGCCAGGAGTAACCCCTGAGCATCACAAAAGTGTGGCCCCAAAAACCAAAAAAAAAAAAATAAATAATAATAATAAAGTCAACATACTGAACAAAATTTTTAATTATTTGAGGCAGAGGGCAAATTGCAATGCATAGGGGTTACTTCTGGTGGTGCTCAGGGGACCATATAGGATACTGGAAATCAAATCCAGGTTGGATGCATACAAGGCAAAGCCCTATCTGCTGTGCTATAGCTTAGGCCCTAAGCTTTAATTTTTATGTCACAGAAGTAAGAAAACTGCAAATACCTTGGAATGAGGGATCATGGGGTGGAGAGGGAAGAAAAAGCAAAACACCCTTGCCTTAAGTGGAAAAGCTAATTCAAAAAAACTTAAAAATCAAGAGAAAAACTTGTAAAGTTATTTTTTAATGTAAAGCACTGTGATTTATGAAGTTATTCACCTATTTTAAACGTAACAATGATTCCAGCACCAATCCCATCACCAGTGTCAACTTCCCTCCACCAATATTCCCAGGTTCCCTTCCATACTCCACTTCCACCCCCAGCCTGCCATCTTGAGAGGCATCTTTTTTTTTGTTGTTGTTAGTTTGTGTTTGAGCCACACCAGGTGATGCTCAGTGATTACTCCTGGCTATGCGCTTGAGAGGAATTTTTTTTAAATTGAGTTGTTAAAGTTTGAGTTTCCAGATCAGCATTGTTGACTGTGGTATGAATACTTAGGTTTTAACACCACCAATGTACCTTTGTCCCTTTCATCACCATCCCTTGTTACCTTTTTTTTTTTTTTTTTGGTTTTTGGGTCACACCCGGTAGTGCTCAGGTGTTACTCCTGGCAGGCTCGGGGGACTATATGGGATTGGAACTAATGACCTGCATGAAAGGCAAATGCCTTACCTCCATGCTATCTCTCCGGCCCCATCCCTCGTTATTTCTAATCTGTGTTTCTTTCTCCCTCCACTACTTTATTTTTCCTTCTCCCATATACTGTAGGAACAGGGTGATCTAGGTCCACACCTCTTAAACTGTTGCATTCCTTCATCCTGTTACTCAGTACTACTGTAAGTGATATACTATGTTAACTAACTAGCACTACCAAAAATACTTCTCAATAGAAGAAATATTTATTTCTAATGTCAGGTCATTAAATGCTTCCTAAATGATTATTATTAAATGATCAATTATTAAATTAATAAATGCTTCCTAATAATTATTCAGTAACTGGCACTTTACCAGTTAGTCATGTGTATCCTTTTTGTGTTTCCTAAGTCTAATTGAAAAAACAAAACCTACAACCAAATCAATAAAAATAGGTCATCTAAAAGCATAAGACAAAGAATTGTACAAGCTGATTCTAATTTTTGGAATATTCAAAAGTCTACGTGAAAGAAATAATATACAACAATCTTGGATTGGTTAGGTAACTGGAAAGAGGGTAGTAAGTTGATATTATTACAAAAAACAATGTGACTGGGACTTGTGCCAAGGTTGCAGTATAACAATGACAATAATCTTTTTATTATTTTTATTTTTTTTGGTTTTTGGGCCACACCCGGTATTACTCCTGGCTATGCACTCAGAAATTGCTCCTGGCTTGGGGGACCATACGGGACACCGGGGATTGAACTGTGGTCCGTCCTACGTTGGCACGTGTAAGGTAAATACCCTAACGCTTGCACCATGGCTCCAGCTCCAGCACTGACAATAATCTTGTATATATTCAGCCTCAGTTGCTTCTGGGACTTGACTGCATTCCCTAATACTGCCCAAGAGCTGAGAGTGATCCTAAGAGCACGGTGTTGGTGATCCTGGTGCCACAATAAAGTGGGTACAATTTCCAGAGCAGTACAACCAAAAGCAGCATGGGACACTGTAGCCAGACGTAGTACAAGCCCTGGATACATCAGTCATCACAACAATAATTTAAGAGATATGTTTACTTGGGGGGCCACACTCCTCATGCTGAGTCCCGACTACTCAGGAATCAATCACTCCAAGTGGGACATGGTACTATATGTGGTACTGGGGATCAAACCCAGGTCTACTACAAGCAAGGTCAGCATCTTATCTGCTATACTCTCTCTTCCCTGGATTTTTTTAAAGGGTTATGCAGAGATATCAGGTATATGTAGGCAAAGCAATGAAAGTCAGTGTATTCAAAAAGCACAATAAGTAGAAATGGAACACTTACCATGAAATGTTTCTGCAAGGTTAACATCATTTTCACTGATATCACCCAAGCCAAAATGTACTAATTCTAATTTACATTCATGTGAAGCATCATAGGTATCCATAATATCCAAAATGGCCTCAACAGAACCATCAACATCACCTAAAAGCAGCAAAAGTCTACAATTACTGGTGTTAAAAGTCATTAAAAGACCACACAAAAAGATAACAATCTATTTAGTTGGGCTTATTTTGGGGGGGGTACAATATATATATTTTATATATAGACTCACACCTGATAGTGTTATGGAGCTACTCCCAGCTGAATGTTTGGGGGTTGTTCCTGGTGATGTACAGGGGAAGATGCAGTGCTTGGGATCAAACCTCAAGTGTTCCAGCCCAATAATAATCTATTTAGGGACTGGGAGATAGTACAGTGTTAGGGAATATGCGTAACATACACCTAATCTGGGTTCCATTTCTAACAGGCTTCCCCAAGCATAGCTATATACAACTGGGGCTACCAAGCACAACTAGGTGTGGACCTGAAGACTTCCAGCACCAGAGTATCCTTGTCACAATGGGACCCACATAGTGTCTCTTCTTGGGACACAGCAATAAGTGTGAATGATTATTGCTTGAGAGGTCACCCAATCCACAGAGAAAAAGTTACCTTTAATGATTATAGGAAGCACATTTGACTCTCTTTCCACTTTCTCTTTAGGTTTTAATATTTTTTGTTCTTTTTTTTCTTGGTACTTTATAAACGACCTCTCCTTCCAATGCAAAGAGCCATATTTCTCACGGGCTTTCCGATGAGCTTCTTGGTGCTCCTTTCTTTTTTCTTCTAATATTTTCAGATCCTCTTTATTTTTTTCCTGTTCTTGCTGATACATTCGCCAGTCAATAACTTCACGTGCTCGTGCCTATTCAGGGAAAACGGAGCAATTCTTGCTCATTTAAAAGCTTTATGGTTAGCAAGACTCTGGAAACAACCAAGATACCCTTCAACAGACGAATGGCTAAGAAACTGTGTTACATATACACAATGGAATATTATGCAGTTGTCAGGAGAGATGAAGTCATGAAATTTTCCTATACATGGATGTACACGGAATCTATTATGCTGAGTGAAATAAGTCAGAGAGAGAGAGAGAGAGAGAGAGAGAGAGAGAGAGAGAGAGAGAGAGAGAGAGAGAGAGACGCAGAATGGTCTCACTCATCTATGGGTTTTAAGAAAAATGAAAGACATTCTTGCAATAACAACTTTCAGACACGAAAGGAAAAGAGCTGGAAGTAACAGCTCACCTCATGAAGCTCACCACAAACAGGGATGAGCTTAGTTAGAGAAATAACTATGTTTTGAACTATCCTAATAATGAGAATGTACGATGGAAATAGAAAGCCTGTCTAGAGTACAGGCGGGGGTTGGGTGGGGAGCAGGGAGACTTGGGACATTGGTGATGGGAATGTTGCACTGGTGATGGGGTGGTGTTCTCTACATGACTGAAACCCAAACACAATCATGTATGTAATCAAAGTGCTTAAATAAAATATATAAAAAAAGAAGAAGAAAGACCTGAAGAATTGAAATAACACTGGGAAAAATTGTAGTCAAAGAAATACCGAACCAAGGTTATATATGTAAAATAAAAGTTGATATGTTTGAAAAAAGAAAAAGAAGTTAAAATTATTAAAATTTTAATTATTAAAAAAAGCTTTATGGTTTTTCTCTATAATAAATTTAATTCATTTATAAAACAACTAATTTTTAAGTTACAAAACTTTTAACTTTGAGATTTTGTGTAAAACTGAAATTATTTCTTGTTTGTTTTTTGTTTTTGGGCCACACCCGGTGATGCTCAGGGGTTACTCCTGGCTTGGGGGACCATATGGGACCCCAGTGGATTGAACCGCAGTCTGTCCTAGGTTAGCGCGTGCAAGGCAAATGCCTTACCACCACTTGCGCTACTGCTCTGGCCCATAACTGAAATTATTTAATTTTTCTGAAATTTATAAAATGCTATGGCCAAATTTAATTTTACTTTAACTTTTTTGTTTGGGGGCCACACCTGGCATCATTCAGGCATTACTCCTGCTCTTCACTCAGAAATCATTCCTGGCAGGCTCTGGGAACCATATGGGATGCTGGGGATGGAACCTGGGTTGGCCTCATGCAAGGCAAATGACCTTCATGCTGTGTTATTGCTCCAGCCTCCACAAAATTACATGGCTGAAATTTATTTTATTTATTTTTAATTTTTTATTTAGACAATTGTGAATTACAAATTCTTCAAAGTTCTATTTCAGGCATTTAATTACAGTGAATTAGGGCCATTCCCACCACTACTGTTAACCTCCCACCACCTAAGTTCCCAGCATGCAGCCCATATCTCCACCCTTAGCCCCTGGTCTGCCAGTATAACAAAGTCCATTTTATGTTTTGATTGTTGTAGTTCAGATCTCTTGCTCTCTCTCTCTCTCTTTTTTTTTTTTTTTGGTCTTTGGGCCACACCCGGCAATGGTCAGGGGTTACTCCTGGCTGTCTGCTCAGAAATAGCTCCTGGCAGGCACGGGGGACCATATGGGACGCCGGAATTTGAACCAACCACCTTAGGTCCTGGGTCGGCTGCTTGCAAGGCAAACACCGCTGTGCTATCTCTCCGGTCGCATAGTTTGGATCACTTGATTCTATTCTTTTAACTTTGTATTAACTTTGTATTTAATTTTGGCTTGGGTATTTAGTTCTGACCTTTTTTTCCCCCATACCCAATGCACCTGAGAGCACTTGGCCCCTTGGGCCCCATCCACTTTTTTTTTTCTTTTCTTTTCTCAATTTGTAGAAAGATGTAGAACTATAAGGTAAAACAAAGTATTTCATGTTCCAAGGTTCTATGAAAAGGGTGGGAGCCCCTATCTAGAAGATATAAATTTAAAAAAAGGGTGTGTGTGTCAGAGACGGTGTGTGTGTGTGTGTGTGTGTGTGTGTGTGTGTGTGTGTGTGTGTGTGTGTGTGTGTATGCATAGTTGAGAAAGGAAATACTCTTTATATGGTCAAACTTTAAAATGACAATACTGGATTTTCATAATCTCTTATATAATCTCATAATCTTACCTATTAATATTAAGATACTTATTTGGGAAAACAACAAATTTTAAATCATTTAATCATATCTAAAATATAAGAATTAAGTATGAATAATATACCTCAGATTCCACTTCAAGAATTTCATCTCCTGCACAAGGAAGGTCTTTCCATCCAACAATTCCCACTGGCATACTTGGGCCTGCCTCACTGACTGCTTTTCCATTTTCATCAAACATTAATCGTACTCTTGCCCAACTCTTTCCAGCAATCAGAATTGAACCTTTTTTCAAGGTTCCTCTTTGAATTATAGCTGAGGTAACAGGTCTAAAGGGAACATAAAATTAGATCTTTTTAATTTATAATTAAGATAATACATTTTTATCTCTGTTTTTGTTTTTGGGCCACACCTGGCAATGCTCAGGCAGAGTTGTCTCCTGGCTCTGCACTCAGGGATCACTCCTGGAGGATTTAGAGGACCATATGGGATGCTGGGGATCAAATCTGAGTCAGCTGTGTGTAAGGCAAGCACCTTTCCCACTGTACTATCTATTGTTCTAGCCTCAGTAATAGCCCTCCCCTTTTTTTAAAAGAATAGTGGGCAACCTGAATTCAATCCCCAGTAAGCCAAATGTCCCCCAAACTACCAGAGTGATTCTTGAACACAGAGCCAGGAATAACACCTGAGCATCATTGGTGTGGCCCCAAAAACCTTAAGATGAAAAAAAAAAAAAGTAATACCACTTTTAAAGAAACCTGCTTTCTGTTATGTAGCAAAGATATTTATTTAAATATGCATAGGATTATTTTCACCACTTAAGCAGTTTCTCATAAAATTACAACATTTATTTTTTTGTTTTGTTTTTGTTTGTTTATGGGCCATATTGGCTCTGAGCTCAGGAATTACTTTTGATACTCTTGTGGGACTATATAGGATGCTGGGAATAAAACCTGGATCATCTGGTGCAAGGCAAAGTGCCTTCCCCACTGTGCTATTGCTCTGGCCCATAATTAATTAACACACACATGTTATATATATCTATAATGGAACATTACACAAGCTTTAAAAATAAATTATTGGGGCAGGAGAGATAGCACAGCGGTAGGGCGTTTGCCTTGCATGTAGAAGGACGGTGGTTCGTATCCTTGCATCCCACATGGTCCCCTAAGCCTGTAGGGGGCAATTTCTGAGCATAGAGCCAGGAGTAGCCCCTGAGCCCTGCCAGGTGTGACCCAAAAATCAAAAGAAATAAATTATTGCAAAACCTACAGTATTGCTAAACCTCAAGGAAATGTAGTTGGCGAGTCTCTACAGAATTAAGGCACTTGGTTACATGCAACCCCAGTTCAATCTCCAGCATCAGTTTGACCCTGCAAATGCCTAGCATGTTCAAGGTCCTAAGATCAATTGCCTGGACTGGGGAGATAGCATGGAGGTATGGCATTTGCCTTGCATGCATAAGGATGGTCCCCTGAGCCTGCCAGGAGTGATTTCTGAGCCTAGAGCCAGGAATAACACCTGAGCGCTGCCGGGTGTGATACAAAAAACAAACAAACAAAAAGATCAATTGCCAGTAACACATCGCCTGCCTCTACCCCCAGACCAGATGGGGAAATTAACATTACATATGAGCAGAGTTCACTTTTGAAAGACTCGTAAATTCTAGAGAAGGCCAGGGATAAGGATCTGAGGACTCTGCAATTTATAGCCCAGGATTAAATCCCTGGCACTGAATGGTGCCCCAAGCACCAGTGGGAACAACCCTTGCCAATCTAGCAAAGAGTAGCCCCGGCCTAGACATTTGACAAACATGGCCAAGTTTGTCAAAAAACAAAACTTCTAGAGGTCAGTTGCACAATAACTGGTATATATTTACCACCGTAATTTCTGGACTATATACTTTAAATGATTAACATGGTAAAAACTAATGTACATATAATTTACTACAGATTAAAAAAATTCTTTTAGGGGTAAGAGCAATGGCACAATAGTAGAGCGTTTGCCTTGCACACAGCCACCCCAGGTTCAATCCCTCGAGCATACCAGGAGTGATTTCTGAGTGCAGAATCTGGAGTAACCACTGAGTGTCACTGGCTGTGGCCCAAAAACAAACAAACAAACAAACAAACAAAAAGTAGTAGACATTATAGAAAGCTAAGTGTCTGGTCACGTCCTAAACTCTTTTCTTTCTTTTTTAGTTTTTAAACCAATCCTATGGTTCTCAGTGCTTACTCCTAGCCCTATACTCAAGAATCACTTGTAGTGGGGCTCGTAGGGAACATACATGGTGTTGGGAATCAAAACTGTGCCAGCTACATGCAAGGGAAATGCCCTGCATACTGTACCGTCTCTTCCTAATTCCTTTTCTATTACTGTAAAAGACTTTGTTTTGCTGATAATGAGGAAAATTAGTGAAGAGAATATCACCTTAAAGACCTTCCCATATATTATTGAGTATAGACATAAATAGAGTTGAGGGGCTGGGACATAGCTTCTTGGGACATGGCAGTGTACCCACGTGTACATGTTTTTTTTTTTTTTACATATTGATATATTTTAAATATTTTATTTTATTTTTTTCTAACATTTTTATTTCTTTTTTTTGGGGGGGTTGGGTTTTTGGGTCACACCCGGCAGTGCTCAGGGGTTACTCTTGGCTCTATGCTCAGAAATTGCTCCTGGCAGGCTCAGGGGATCATATGGGATGCCAGGATTCAAACCACTGATCATCTGCATGAAAGGCAAACGCCTTACCTCCATGCTATCTCTCCAGCCCCTCATTTATTATTTTTTTAGTTTATTTATTTTGCAAGTCTGGTTTGATTCTAAGCGCCACAGAATCCTGTACACTGAAGGAGTGACCAAGCATAGCCCAGTTTGTTGACCCCCAAACAACAAATAAAAAATTTATATCTCCTGGGGCCGGAGAGATAGCAAATAAGTAGGGCATTTGCCTTGCACCCAGGCGACCCAGGAAGGATGGTGTTTTGAATCTCGGCATCCCATATGGTCCCCCATGCCTGCCAGGCATGATTCCCGAGCACAGAGCCAGGAGAAACCCCTGAGCACCGCTAGGTATGACCCAAAAACAAACAAACAAACAAACAAACAAAATTACAACTCCCTATTGCAACAACTATTACTTCATTCCAATTTAGAGTATTCTTTGAGGCTTTATGAATTAATTAAAGGGGGAGAGATGAGGTGGGAAACAAAGGGAGTTGGAGGAGGAGAAATAAAACAAGTTTATTATTTAAGTCACCTAAATAAGTAGTAGAAGTATAGTTGCTAAGTATTCATAATATAGGTACACATACATAGTCTACACAGTCTACTATGCTGTATTAGCCCAAGGGCTAGATAATAGAAGAGGAAAGACACTTGCCTTGCATATAGCTGACTCCATTTTAAATCCTTGGCACATTATGTGCTTCCCTAATGACCAATATTGTTCATAGAATGACATGTAACAAAAGTAATACTCTGATAGAATTAAGTCACAAACACCATGGAACAAAATTATTACAAGTCAAGCATTTTAACAGTCGTACCCTCTTCCTTTGTCTGTGAAAGATTCTATTACTGTTCCTTCCACTGGACCGGTGGGATCGGCTTTTAGTTCTAACATCTCTGCAAGAGCAATTGTCGCCTCTGCCAATGCCATCAGATTATCACCCTTTAAAAACAAAACTTTGTTAATATATACATTAATAAATATTACCTGTAAATATAAACATAAGAATAAGAAACCCACTTACAGTGATAATTTTTCCCTTACACATTAAAAAAGGAATGGGAACAAGGATGTAAAGGGTAGAGTGCTGGAGTGATAGCACAGTGGTTGGGCATTTGCCTTGCACACAGATGATCTGGGATGGTCCCGGGTTCAATCCCCAGCATCTTCTATAGTACCCTGAGTCTGCCAGGAGCAATTTCTGAGCCAGGTGTAACTCATGAGCACCACTGGGTGTGGCCCAAAAATAAACTAACAAAAAATGTTAGATAGGGCTGGGGCGATAGCATAGCAGGCAGGGCATTTGCCTTGCATGCAGCTGACCTGGGTTTGATCCCCAGCATCCTATATGATCCCCCAAGACCTCCAGGAGAGATTTCTAATCCAGGAATAGATCCAAGAGTAACCTGAGCATCGCCAGGATGTGGCCCAAAAACCAAAAAAAAAAAAAAAATCATATCTTTTAGACCATTATAAATAATATATAGTATGAATTGTCAAGAAATAGGGTATAGAGAGAAAGGACATATCAAGATATATATATTACTTCTACTACTCTCTCCTGACTCCCTCCAAGAATCATCTCTGATAGGTCCAAACTGAACTTAGAGCTTTCTGTATCTATATCCTCATTTGATAACATCTGAGTAGAAAAGATAGCCACACTCTCAGATGTTTTAATCTTTCATTTGGCTTTCAGAGGTTATAATGGGAAAAAGTAAAGTGGCATTTTATGAACTTTGGAATATAAGAGGCATGCTTTTATTAGTAACAGAGGCATGATTCTAAGCATTTGTGAGGTAACTGATTTAAGAAAAAGATAAAAATGAAACTTAGTTGACACACAGTGGCCAAATACTTTCTCATTCCATCAGTGAATTAAGTCTATATACGTGATCAGCATATAAGCATATCATAGGGTATATAACAAAGTTAGACAAAAAAGAAATATTTATTGGAAACCTATATAAAATAACTGGTATATGCTATTATAAACATTCACTAAACTTGGTGTTTTTCAAACAGAAAATAAATGTCTTTCCCTCCCTGCCAAGAATCATTCCCAGGAGTGGGCTGGTGGAGATGCGTCCTGTCAAGGGGGGTTCTGGGGGCCGAAGAGATAGCATGGAGGCAAAGCATTTGCCTTGCATGTAGGAGTATGGTGGTTCGAATCCCGGCATCTCATACAGTCCCCTGAGCCTGCCAGGAGTGATTTCTGAGCATAAAGCCAGGAGTAACCCCTGAGTGCTGCCAGGTGTGACCCAAAAATTCACCCCTCCAAAAAGCCCTGCTCATGGCTCAACCCCTAAAATTTTAAATAAAACATTAACGATTAATAATCATTAATTAAAGATTAAGAGATAGCAGGGAGGTAAGGCATTTGCTTTTCATGAAGAAGGTCATCGGTTCGAATCCCGGCATCCCATATAGTCCCCGGAGTCTGCCAGGAGTGATTTCTGAGCATGAAGCCAGGAGTAACCCCTGAGCGCTTCTGGGTGTGACCCAACCCCCCAAAAATTAATAATTAATAAGATTAATAAAATTAATAACATGGAATTCCTCATAAATAAAACTTATCAAAACTCAAAGAAACATTTAGTCAATAACCACTGAATTCATAGTTTCCATCTTTGTATTAGTTGAATTTTTGCTTAAATCTCTCTTTATTTGCTTTAGACCAAACTTGGGGTACTCAGGGCTTATTTCTGACTCTGCACTCAGGGATCATTCCTGGAAGGTTTGGAGGATCATATAGGATGCCAGAGATTGAACCAGGTTAGTCACATGTGAGGTGAACACCCTATCCACTGTATTATCACTCTGGCCCCTAAATCTCTCTGAAATGTCCTATATCCTATTCAATAATTCTTCAAAATAAAAAGCACAATAATTTTTACCAATTATATTTTATTTCTGTTTAATATACTCTATGGCTTACTATGACACTACCTATATCTTTCAGCATTTATTCTCTCATTCTAAGTTTCACATAAGAGAATTATTAGGTTTAGAACTGGTTTCCTAGTGAACAGCTATGTAATTCAAATCTAATGACTGCTTTTTAAACCAACTTTCTAATCTGCAAATAAGAATAACCATGACTGTGCCTAATAAGTAGAGTATGAGACCACAGAACTTACGAAAAGCAGAGTCTGAGACCACCAAAATTATGAATGACAGAATGTTATTGAGAAGTAAAGCACTGTGTACAATTTTATATGGTATTCCCTCCAAATGGGGCCCAGACTTACTGTAAGTGCAGAGACATGTACTGCCTGAACTTCACCACCATGATCCTCACAAACCACGTCATAAGCTAGCAGTTCTTTTTTTATTTTTTCTGGATCAGCCTCAGGTTTGTCACATTTGTTTATGGCAAGAACAATTGGAACTAAAAGAGATAGTAAACATGAAAACAATGACTCCTTTAATGTCAATATTCACAATAAACGAAACCAAGCTTGAGGACAGAGTAAGTACAGTGGATAGGTTATCTGCCTTGCATGCATCCAACCCAGGTTTGATTCCTAGCACCCTATATGAACCCCCTGAGCCTGCCAAAGTGACCCCTGAACACACAGCCAACAGTAAGTCCTGAGCACCACTGGATATGGTCCCCTTAAAAAAAGAAAAAGAAATCAAGCTTGGGGATGGAGCAAGAACACAGCGGCAGGGCATTTGTCTTGCATGTAGCCAACCCAGACAGACTGGGTTTGATCCCTGGCATCCCATATGGTCCCCAGAGTCTGCCCGGAGCCATTTCTGAGCACAGTACCAGGAGTAACTTCTGAATGTTGCCAGATAGAGGCTAAAACCAAAACCAAACCAAAACTAAAAAGCTCATAGAGCTTTCTCTTTACTCAAAGGAAGCACATATCTTGTTGCTGTTGTTGTCTTTATTTTGGGCATTACCTGGCGGTGCTCAGGGTTTACTTCTGACTCTGCACTCAGGAATTACTCTTGGCAGGCTCAGGGGACCACATGGGATTCTGAGGATCGAACCTGGGTAGGCCGTATGCAAGAAAATCATCCTATAGGCTATACTATCACCCCAGAATTATATATCTATTTTTTTGTTTTGTCTATTTGTTTGGGGGCTGTATCTGATGTGTTTGGCTATTCCTGGCATGCTATGCAGGAAACATGCAGTGCTGAGAACCTGGGACACCCACATGAAAAGCATACACTTCAACTAGTCCCTGAATATTGACAAATGTGACCCCAAACTCAAAAGTAAACCAAAAAGAGTGATTTGAGACCTCCCTCTTCCTTCTCCCCTGCTCCCCCTTTTCCCCTTCCTCCTCCATCACCACCATCACCACCACTACCACCACCCAGCAGCTCTCAGGGGTTACTCCTGGCTCTGCTCTGTGCTCAGAAATCACTGCTGGCAGGCTTGGGGGAACCATATGGGATATCAGGAATTGAACCCAGGTCAGCAGCACACAAAGCAAACATACTGCCCACTGTGCTATAGCTCCGGCCACAGAAATGATTAAATTCTTTTATAGGAGCTATATAGGTTAGATTTTGGGGCCACATTCAGCAGTGAATATGCTAATTGAGGCTATTCCTGGCTCTGTGGCCTTAGGAGTGACCCTTGTTTGAGTCTGGAGTAACATTATGTGGTGTTTGGGATTCAGACTGGGATTAGAAAATGCAAGGCACAAAAGTACCTCCTGTATTAACTCTCCAGCCTGATTTAAATTCTAACATAATGCCCGATAACTCAAAGGTAGGTACTATACTTATGAACTGAGTCTTAATAGTTTTGCTTATGGGGAAACCAACTGTCTTTGAGCACTGTCTGTAAAATAAGCCTGGGATTGTGATAAAGATTAAATGAGCTACATGTCCTAGGCCCAGAAAAGTGGGTTTTATATCATAAAAAGAATTTCCTTCCTGATACATAAGTAAGTCACACAGTACCTTGAGCATCTTTGGCATGCTGAATAGACTCTATAGTTTGCTTCATCACCCCATCATCTGCAGCTACAACCAATATGACAATGTCTGTGACCTGAGCACCTCTGGCTCTCATAGCTGAAAAAGCAGCATGTCCTGGAGTATCGAGAAAGGTTATCTTTTCCCCAGAAGGTAGAGAGACTGAAAAGAAAAAATCCAAGAACATAAAAAACCTCAAATATACACTTCTTTAATGTGGAGGAATATATGTGATGTTACCAAATATAAGTGAAATTTTCATTTGTAAATTTTATTTTTGGGACCAGACCTGGCAGTGCTCAGGACTTACTTTTTTTTTTTTTTGGGCCACACCCGGCAGTGCTCAGGGGTTACTCCTGGCTGTCTGCTCAGAAATAGCTCCTGGCAGGCACGGGGGACCATATGGGACACCAGGATTCGAACCAACCACCTTTGGTCCTGGATCAGCTGCTTGCAAGGCAAACGCCGCTTTGCTATCTCTCCGGGCCCTCTCAGGACTTACTCCTAATGGGAGCATACCTGAGCACTTTACTCTATGCCCTGGGATCACTCCTAATGGTGCCTCAGGGAACCATATACAGTGTCAGGGATCAAATGCAAGAAGGCTGCAAGAGAAGCAAGTGCCTTACCCACTGTACAATCTCTCTAGCCCCAATAAACTGTTTAAGCATGTTATGAATATAGCTCAATGGTAGACCATTTGCTTTACATTTACGAGGAACTGTTTTCAACCCTAAACATCAAGAAGTTAGTCCCGGGGCTGGAGAGATAGCATGGAGGCAAGGTGTTTGCCTTTCAAGCAGAAGGTCATTGGTTCAAATCCCAGTGTCCCATATGGTCCCCCGAGCCTGCCAGGAGCAATTTCTGAGTGTGGAGCCAGGAGTAACCCCTAAGCAAAACTGGGTGTGATACAAAAACCAAAAAAAAAAAAAAAAGTCCTTTTATTAATGTTAATTAGAACAATATTGAGCATTTCACCATGAAAAGTGACAACCATCACTTAGTGAGCTATTTAGAGGTTTTGTTTCAAGTGATATCTTAAAACCAAAATTCTTCATATTTCTAGGTTACTATTTCCATCAAGTAATACATACATTTATAACCTATATTTTATAAAGTAATATATATTGATATCTATTCAAGAGGATAATTGTATAGTTGTCATCCCTATGTTAACAGAATTTAGTTGTATAATTGATGTGCGCAACAAATGCTCTTTAGGATATAGTTAACAGCTAAGGATCTGAGACCAACAACCTGGATTTAAATGCCAGATTGGTCAGTTAGTAGCTCTCTCTGCCTTTAGCAATCTAAACAAGCATTAGCTTCTAATCTGTAAGTAAGAATACTTACATCCACATCATGGTGTTGTTTGGATAAAAACAATATGCATATCAAGTGCTTGCCATAGTGCTAGACACATAATAGCACACTTATATAATTATCACTAAGACATTTTCATAACATATCAACAACACATTGAAGAATTCTAGACTCATTAGACTGAATTAAGAGTGGGGTAGAATAAAAAAGGTAATATAATCTTACCTTTTGGAACATACAAATAACCTTTCTTAGCCATCAAATCAAAGGCTTAATGGATTTGCCTTCACCTTTATTCTGAATAATTTTGCTAAGGCATCTGTTTTAAGAAACGGTTATATGGTGTTCCCAAGTACACTGTAAGGTCATTTCGGTTCATACCTAAAAAGGCACCAATATGCTGAGTAATGCCACCAGCTTCCATTTCTGCCACTTGAGTTTTTCGAAGTTTGTCAAGTAATGTTGTTTTCCCATGATCAACATGGCCCATAATAGTAACAACCGGGAACCTTGTGGTTAATAAAGCTGGGTCTGCCTGGGGTCTGCAATAATCAGAAAAGTTTCAATTTTTGAATGTTAGAAACACTGATATTTATACAATCTTATACATAGTGAATTGATTTATAGTTGTCTTTGTGAGCTACCATTTATTAACAATAAAACTCAACTTTGGAGGCCAGAGAGATAGCATGGAGGAAGGGCTTTTGCCTTGCATGCACAAGGATGGTGGTTTGAATCCCGGCATCCCATATGGTTCCCTGAGCCTGCCAGGAGTGATTTCTGAGTGTAGAGCCAGGAGTAACCCCTGAGTGCTGCTGGGTGTGACCCCAACCTCCGCCCGAAAAAAAACCCCTCAAATTTGATTAGACATTTTCTATTGCTATGCATATTAATTCATGCCAAAATATATGATGATGACTTATTAATTTTGCTGTCTTCATAAACTGAACTGATTCAAATTAAAAAATTTTTAAATGAACATTCATAAAAACTAAGGGACGTAACTCTTAAAGTTCTATACTAACCATCTTTAAAGTGCTTTGAGAAAAAGTTTAATCTATGCTCACATGTCACTTTAATTGCAAAAAAAAAATTGTTTTTGAAAGCAAATATTCCTCATTAAAAGTGTAAGAGCTCAGAAGAAAAGTTTAATAGGCTGGAGCACAAGCTCTGTATGCAGAAGGCCTGAGTTAAATCACCAGCACTCCAATGCCCTCACCAAGACTGCCAGGAGTAGGCCCTGAATATTCATAAGTACAGTCCAAAAATCAAAAAAAAAATTCTTGGGGCCAGCGAGGTGGTGCTAGAGGTAAGGTGTCTGCATTGCAAGCGCTAGCCAAGGAAGGACCGCGGTTCGATCCTCCGGCGTCCCATATGGTCCCCCAAGCCAGGGGCAATTTCTGAGCACTTAGCCAGGAGTAACCCCTGAGCATCAAACAGGTGTAGCCCGAAAAACCAAAAAAAAAAAAAATCTTAAATACAACTATAGTGTGAGGGCTGGAGATATGGCCAAAGTAGTAGACCACATAACTAGTTGTGCAAGATCCTAAATTTATTCCTGATACCAAATGGTCCCCCAAACACAGCTCAAGTGACCCTGGTCCCCCCCACCCCAAACTATTAGTTTGAGAACCACAGTCCTTATCTGAGCACTGTATCAGAGACGCTGCATTTCAAGAATACTTTGGTAATGTTGAAATATATTTAGAATTAACAGTAAGTCTGAGAAAGAAGCTGGGAATGATTAAATGGCATAAAAACAAACAAACAAAAATAACAAGAAAAAACAAAGACTCTGCCCTGCAAGCATAAAATATTCCATCCCTGGTGCCACCCATATCAATTGAGTACTGTACAGTAATTCAAATGCTGATATTTAGGACCACTGTCCTGCAATAAAAGGTACAATCTAGCATGCTGCAGCCAGATTGTGAACACAATGGCCGAGAAAGCACACGTGTGAGCACCACTGAGAGTGCGACACTGATGATCACGCAGACACTGCAAACTTGGTGTGACCCCTAGCAAACACAAAAACCAAGTGTGTGGGCCTCTAACTAAGTACATGAGACCCTCCCAGTCATTGCAATAATACAACAAAGAAAAACATGATTGAATTTTACCTTCTTACAGCATCTTTATTTTCTCTGACTCTGTCTTGTTTTAATTTGCTCCAAATTAATTTCATCCCTGCCTTCTTGATCACTTCTTTGATCCAAACTTCATCTAAATGTGAATCTGCTTCTAGTGAATCTATGTCAATAGTAGTATTCATTAAAGCTTCATATATGTAATCTGATAGAAATAAAAAAAACATTTAAATTAACATTTAAAAATGTAAGCTTCTTTAACAGAAGTACAAACAATTTATCCAATGCTAAGAGTAACTGAAACTGACCTGTTTCTCTAATGTTAACAAATCAAGCAGAACAGAAATTAATTTTTAAAATAAGATGCAGTTTTAAACAATATAAGTATTTGAATAGTTGCGCATTTTCTGAAACACATAAACGTTTTTTGGCCTGTAACCCCTTTCCACAAAACTGTTAGCTTCCTTCAGCCTCAGAAACGTTTTATCAGTTTACAATATAGACCTTGTTTCATGTTTGTTTTAAAACATTTTATTAATTTTTTGAGTTACAAAGATGTTCATGATTCAGTTTTAGTCATACAATATCCAACACCCTTCACCAGTGCATATTTGCCACAACCAAAGTCCCTGTTTTCCTCTCATCCTCAACCCCTGCCCTCTCTCCTGACTGCCACTATGTCAGACATTTTTTTTGTCTCTCATTCTGCCTTTTTTCCTTTTAGACATGGTAGTTTGCAGTATTGTTACTGAAGGAGTATCATGCATATCACTTTACCTCCTTTAAGCACCCAGTCTTGTCCGTGTAATTGTTTCCAACTATCATCATCATAGTAGTTTCTTCTCTGCCCTAATTATACTCTCCACTATTTGTGGCAAGCTTCCTATCATGGACTGGTCCTTCTGGCCTTCCTTCTTATTATCTTTGGGTATTATTACCATACCATCTTCTTTTATTTCTTTTTTTTTTCTTTTTTAATATCCTACAGATGAGTGGTATCTTTCTACTTTTCTCCCCCTGACTCATTTTGCTCAACATAATATTCTCCATCTTCATCCATGTATAAGCGAATTTCATGACCTGATTTTTCCTAAAAGTAATCCATGGTGTAGGAGTACATTTTGCTCAACATAATATTCTCCATCTTCATCCGTGTATAAGCGAATTTCATGACCTGATTTTTCCTAAAAGTAATCCATGGTGTAGGAGTACTATTGTTACTTAAATTTCCTCCAAAATAAAATTCAAATGACCAAAAGGCACATGAAAAAAATGCTCTACATCATTTATCATCAGGGAAACGCAAATCAAAATGATTGTGAGATATTTCAAACCACAGAGATTGGGGCCGGAGAGATAACATGGAGGTAGGGTGTTTGCCTTGCATGTATAAGAATGGTAGTTCGAATCCTGGCATCACAGGTTCCCTGAGCCTGCCAGGGACAATTTCTGAGAGTAGAGCCAGGAGTAACCCCTGAGTGCTGCCGGGTATGATCCAAAAACAAAAAACAAAAATAAAAAACAAACAAATGAAAAAAAAAACAGAGATTGGCACACATCAAAATGAATAAGAAACAACTCAAGTGCACACCAACGGATGAGTGGATAAAGAAACCATGATAGATCTATACCATGGAATGTTTACAACATCGCTGTTAGGAAAAGTGAAGCCATAAAATTTGCTTTATGAATAGCTATGGAGAGTATTTTCCTAAGTAAAATGAGTTAGAGGGAAAGGGAAAAACGTTTTATTTAATACAGGGGATGAAGCAGTAGTACACTGGGAAATGCACTTGCCTGTCAACCCATATTTGATCCCTAGCAAACTACGTATAGTACCCTGAGCCCTGCTAGGACTTTTTCCTGGCTGAGGGCCAGAGAGATACCGTGGAGGTAAGGCATTTGGCTTGCATGCAGGACTGTGGTTCGAATCCCAGCATCCCATATGGTCTCCCGATCCTGCCAGGAGCGATTTCTGAGCGCTGCTGGGTGTGACCCAAAAACCAAAAACCAAAAAAAAAAAAAAAAAAAAAAACCAAAACAAAACAAAAAAGAAACCATCTGAGATGCCAAGGATTGAACCTGAATTGGGAAATGTAAAGCAAGTGCCCTACATGCTACACTATTTCTCCAGCTCCGAGAAAGGACAAAATTATGCAATTTGCTGCTTTGTGGATGGACCTATCACACCGAGTAAAGTAAGTCGGAAGGAAGAAAGACAGATATAGAATAAATTTTCTCTCATATGTGGGAATAAAAAAAAAATTAAGAAGGGAATGGACTGGGGCCGGAGTGGTGGCGCAAGCAGTAAGGCGTCTCCCTTGCCCATGCTAGCCTAGGACAGACAGTGGTTCGATCCCCCAACATCCCATACAGTCCCCCAAGCCAGGAGCGATTTCTGAGCACATAGCCAAGAGTAACCACTGAGGGTCAACCAAAAAAAAAGGGGAATGACAAATGACTAAAGAACTGAAGCACTGGTACAGACTTGAACTTACTACATGGTGAAGGATTGAGGAGGTGGGGGAACAGACTAGAGAGTGTGGTGTCGGTCTTTGTACATATGAAAACCTATCATTAATAGTATGATAATGATGCTTAAAATCTTTTTTACTCCTATTTTTAATTTTGTTTTTTGGGTCACATCCAGGGGTGCTCAGGAGTTGCTCCTATCTCTACACTCAGGACAATTCTCCTGGTGGTGCTTAGGGGACCATATGGGATGCTGGGGATCGAATATGAGTTGGCCACATGCAAGGCAAGTGTCCTTCCATTGTTTTATCACTCCAGGCCCTTAAATTTTTTTAAATTAAATTTATTTGGGGGCAAAAGTAATAATACAGTGGATAGGGCACTTGCCTTGCACACTGCCAAAGCAGCATCACATATAGTGCCCTGACCACTACAAGGAATAATTCTTAAGAGCCACTAGCATTGTAACCCTAAAGCATTACACACACACAAAAAAAAAAAATGAGTGAAAAAATAATTCCAAAACATTCTGGGGTAGAAGAAAGATGTTGGTAACAGGAGTACCACTGAACATTGCCAGGTATGGTTTTTTCATGCATATAGTTATGAGTTCAATCCTGGAGCCATCTGAAATGTCAAGTATAATACTAGTCATGCTGTTATTTATGATCCCCCAGTCCCAGATGAAGGCGTGTAATTTCTGGTGCATCATAACCAAGTGTATTTATAATACACTAATTAGGGTACATGGCACCTTTGTGGGAACCACAACTAAAAGTCTGTGAGCAGTACAAGTGTGTAACCACTGGCAATTGCTACAACCAAAGTGGGCACAAATATTACACTAGGGTATGCAACCTGCAGCTAGTACTTCACTGGTTATGTATAGTACCTGTCATCAAAACATGAAAGCAATAACTGAAAACATAGTGGGAAAATAAACAAAAAAGAACATTAACTTTAAAAAATATGCTGGACTTTCTACAAAATTTCTGTAAAAGAAACATTGGTTTCATAAATTATTTACTTTATATTATAAAGATATTTTATTATAATAAATTTATATTATATAGTTATATTAGTATATTAGTAGTTACTATACTATATTATCTATATTAGTTTATTAGTTTTGGGCCTATACCTAGTCTTCCTCAGGGGTTACTCCTGGCTCTGCACTCGTGAGTTACTTTTGGTGGTGCTTGGCAGATCATCTGGAATACTGGGGAGTAAACTCGGGTCAGCCAAGTGCAAGGCAATTACTCTACCCACTGTATGATTTCTCTAGCCCTGTATTTCCTTTTCTGAAAAGCAAAATCTTTGAAAACTAAACTAGTTTATTACCTAATGTAAAATCACTAAAATGGCAATCTTTTTTGTAGGAATGGGGCCTTTGGGCAATAAGTAGCCCAAATGTGTGCTCAGAGGTTGCTTCGGGTGGTGTTCAGGGAACCAAGTGGAGCCTCATGTATGGGAAAATATACTCAATCCTTTGAGCTATCTTTCTTGCCATATATTTTAAAAAATGTCTTTATTTTTCCTTATGCCTGGAATTCAATTCAGAGTATCATATGTGAGAGGGAAATGCTCTACCACTAGCTACATCCCCCCACCGACCATAGTTTTTTAATCTTGCCTGTTTAATTTTCCCTTTTAAATGTCTTCTACTCATTACAAATAAAATGTAAAGAATTTCATATTTTCATACTCCTACTTACAAAATTATGTGGCTCAGGGGGCTAGAACAACAGTACAATGTAGGGCATTTGCCTGGCATGTGTCAGTTGAACCTGAGATCAACGCCCGGCATCTCATATGGTCCCCTGTGCACCAGCAGGAATAAGTACTATGTATAGAGCCAGAAGTAATCCCTAAGCACTGCCAGGTGTGGCCCAAAAAGAAAAAAGATTATGTGATTCACCTATGTCTTTTTCCATTGCCTTGGCCAGCTCCTCAATGGTCATTCCAATCCATACCTCCACCACCTTTTTAGATTTTGTTGAAGATAAATGAGGTTTTCGTGATCTTTCTTCCTATAAAAATTTCAAAAGAAAAAACCAATTACAAACATGGTTTCTATTACTACCAACTAACATTTTTTGTTTTGTTTGTTTGATTCTGGGCCACACCCAGTGGTACTCAGGGTTTACTCCTGGCTTTTTGTCTAAAGATCACTCTTGGATTTTGTTAATGATTGAGCCCGGATTAGACCAGTGCAAGGCAAATGCCCTACCCACTGTACTATCTTTCCAGCTTCCAACTAATATTCTTGTAAATAGTTAAACCTTAGACTAAAATGTGAAGTTTTGCATCCTTAATTCACTGCTTTTTTTTTTTTTTTTTTGGTTTTTTCGGGCTAGACCCATTTGATGCTCAGAGGTTATTCCTGGCTACGCGCTCAGAAATTGCCCCTGGCTTGGGGGGACCATATGGGACGCCGGGGGATCGAACCACGGTCCTTCCTTGGCTAGCGCTTGCAAGGCAGACACCTTACCTCTAGCGCCACCTCGCCGGCCACAATTCACTGCTTTTGATAAAGATTCTGAGGCCAGAGATATTGCTCAAAGGTTTGAAGTTCAAGGCTTGTATTCTGGAGCTGAGTTTGGTTTCTCAGCACCATTAGAAGCAATCATCATGCGCTGCTATTTGAATATAATCTGAATACTGCTGGGTGTGGCCCCCAAAACAATATGAAAACAAAATAGACATGTCCTATAAATGAAAAATTACTCAAAATAAATATATACTCATGACTCAGACCAAATAATAGAGGTAAAGTAATTCTACCTTTTTTGTTACTAGAAGCCTACATTGAGATAGAGGAACTCTTATAAATGTGTTTGTATGCCAAGGGGAGGCATATAGCCAAGCTGTCCACACTGGATAAGGAGATGAAAACACATGTCTCTGTTGTGCCAATGTTCTTTGACTCAAGCCATGCAGCTGCCTACAAACAACGTGAAGTCGCAGCAAGTTTTCCAACTTCAGTAACTTCTGATTCATATTTCTCCTAGGAAAATAAGTAATTTAAAATAATATTTTGAGTAATATTGAAACCAAGTTAGCAGGTATTTGTTTAATCTACTATATGCAAAGAGCTATAATAGTAACAATAAATAAAACTGATCTTTATAAACCATGAATAAAAGCAGATATTTATTGCTTATCTACTATATGCACTAGCTATAATAGTGAAAATGAATAAAACTGGTTTCTTCCCTGAGAGTTTAGAGAAACTGGATTTTATATTAATTACAGTCTACATACTATGATAGTTGATGTTCGTACTATGAGAAACAAAATACAGTAATAAACATAAAATACTTTTTCCACTTTTGAAACACAATATTCTGTTCTTTTTTTTTTTTTTTTGGGCCACACCCAGCGGTGCTCAGGGATTACTCCTGGTTGTCTGCTCAGAAATAGCTCCTGGCAGGCACAGGGGACCATATGTGACACCGGGATTCGAACCAACCACCTTTGGTCCTGGATCGGCTGCTTGCAAGGCAAACGTCGCTGTGCTATCTCTCCGGGCCCCAATATTCAGTTCTTAACCAAATCAGAACTACTTGATTTTTTTTTGTTTTGTTTTTTTTGTTTTTTTGTTTTTGTTTTTTGGGCCACACCCGTTTGATGCTCAGGGGTTACTCCTGGCTATGCGCTCAGAAATTGCCCCTGGCTTGGGGGGACCATATGGGACGCCGGGGGATCGAACCGCTGTTCGTCCTATGCTAGCGCTTGCAAGGCAGACACCTTACCTCTAGCGCCACCTTCCCGGCCCCAGAACTACTTGATATTTTTAAAATGAAAATGATTCATCACTTCTTTGCAAAATACCTCCCAGTGGTGTTTCCTATTACCACCAGTTTAATTCATAACTTCAAAATATGCTGTGTATAAGAACTCAGTTCAGCTCTCTGCTAACCTCTCAACCTCTTATCTACCTCCCAAGTTTTGTTTATTTTGACCCATTTGTAATCTCCTGAACCTTGCCATCTTATTTTCTAACTTTTGCATATGTTCCATTTACTGAAATTGTTTTAGAATACTCAATAACTTTCCCTCTTCCACATACATGACTAAATGATTTAGAGTAGGAAGAAAACCAATACATATAATAATGTACTTTTTATATTCTTTTTGGAATGAAACAAGTTTGTTTAAAGACAACAGCGCTAAACAGCAGAGTCAGAATTCAGTGTAATTTTTTCCTTCTACAGTCTTCTATTTCCTTTGCATTTCAGTTTTTTTTTTTTTTTGCCACACCCAGTGACGGTCAGGGGTTACTCCTGGCTATGCGCTCAGAAATTGCTCCTGGCTTGGGGGACCTTATGGGACGCCGGGGGATCGAACCAAGATCTGTCCTAGGTTAGCATGTGCAAGGCAAATGTCCTACCACTTGCGCCACAGTTCTGGCCCCTACATTTCAGTTTTCAAAGGAAGCAACTAAAATAAAAAGTACTCTTTCTCAGAGTACCATATTCTAGACATTGTGCTTGATGTTTGTGATTCGTAGATTAACCAGTCCAAGTCAGAGTTCAGTGTCTACAAAATATCCCAGGGTAGATTTTCAGGCACATTAGCAATTCGAGACTAAGATATTGAAGTTTTTATTTAGATATTTTTCTCTGAACCAAGACATGAAGACTATTTCAGAAAGCAGAAGGAAAACTCCTTTAAAAATTATATTGGGGGGAAGGGTATAACAGGTAGATATAAGGCCGACCTGGATTTTATTCCCAGCACCACCTATGGTCCCCTGAGCATCATCAAGGATGATTCCTGAGAACAGAGGCAGAAGTTAAACCCTAAGCATAGTACCAAAACCAAAAGAAAAAACATTTTTACTGAATCTAAAACCCTATTGGCACAATAAGAAATTATAGGAGTGGAAAGAATGGCCTTCCTGAACTGGAGGTTGATCAAATCACATCTCTACAATGAGAAAGCTGTTAGAAATATACAATGGGCATAACAACGTTCAAACTGTCCAGAAGCTTACTTGTTATTTCACGCCTTCTCATTTTACAGTAAAAAAAAGAATCGAGTGCCGTGAGGTCAAAAAAACTTCTCCCATGTCATACTGACAGGTGAAGGGCAGGTTTCTATTGCTTGGGGTTTCTCTCAGTTCGGTATTCTTTCTCAGCAAAATATCCTTGTCACGGAATCTGAAAAAAAAAAAAAAAAAAAGGAGGCTGTAAAAGCTAGTTACACTGGTGGAAATGTCCAAATCAGTAAAAATTGGAAACTCTGGAACTTATCTGAATAGTAAAAATAGAAATCACTGCAGGTCTAAGCCTTGCACACAGGGAAGGCTCCTTGTGCAATGCTGCAGAGCAGGAGAGCAGGCGGTGGACTGGGCAGAGGGAAGGAAGAGGAACAGTGGGTCGTGGCTGCGGTGAGTTATGGTGGAAAAGCTTCCGAATGCATCATGTTGCTGGCTTGTGCCACTGACACTTAAAAGATGCTACCCGGCTTTCCCGGTTTGGGGACCCCACTCACTTAGCTGCTACTTATGGCCGGGACTTGAAGATCCGGGAACCCAGAAGAGCTCATCCTCCATCCGGACCAGAAGATCCGCCTTTAGGCGAGTCCGTCCCTCAAAAAAGCTCCCCAGCGAGCTTCCGGTTTCGCCGGAAGCGTGTCTTCACGGACCGGAAGTTGGAATTCCAACCTCAGGGCTGAGTATGTGTCAAGTGTGTGTGGACAGTATATATAAGCAGACATATGTCTTAGGTGTCATAGATGTCCAATAATTCCCCTGAGGGGAAGGGAGCTTAATTTCCCTTCACTTAAGGTGAACTTAGAGATTTGTTTCTAAGGATCAAAATACGAAAAGGGGAAAAGAGCAACTTTCTCGGGGCCGGAGCTACAGCAAGGCGGGTGGCGGGAGGGCTTGTTGGTTCCTTCCCAGCCCATCGGGCCTCCAGCCTTGGGGTGTTCTGTCTCCCCTACCTGCCCCCGCAGTCGATACTAAAGAATTAGGGCGTCTTTATAAGGGTACAATGGTTGATAAATCACTTAATTTTTTTTTGGTTTTTGGGTCACAACCAGCGGCGCTCAGGGGCTACTCCTGGCTCTGTGCTGAGAAATCACTCGTGGCAGACTAGGAGGAAGCATATGGGATGCCGGGATTTGAACCACCGTTGGTCCTGATTTGGCTGTTTGCAAGGCAAACGCCCCACCGCTGTGCTCTCTCTCCGGTCCCAAATAACTTCATTTGAATTGTGCTCTTCAACATCCGTGTTAAGTTGCGTCTCCTGGGGTTCCCCCTTTCTACTCTCCAGGATCACTCACCGTGGTATACTGAGGCCCATATGGCATGCCAAGGACCCAAACCGAGCCAGCCGCAAGCGATTGCAAGCGCCCTAACCAGGGTCCTCTCACTCTGGACCCCGGGCTAGTTTAACAAGACAAACCCAGCTACAACTGGGAAAGGCATTTGGCCTCTGCAGCCAGGAACAGTAGCGTTTTGGGGCTCTTCCTCGGCTTCCGGCCCCGCCCAGCCCTCCGCCCGCTCCTTTGCCGGCGTCCCCGCGGCCGAATGGCGAGCTCGGAGCTGCGAGCCGCGCTGGAGCAGCGGCTCAGCGCCCTGGCCATCCCCACCGAGGTGGTGGAGCACCCCGAGGTGAGCGCTCCCGCCCGGGCACTCGGGCCGAACGGGTGGGCTCTGTTGCAAGTGAGGCCAAGGTTTGAGCTTGCTCAGGAAGTTCGCAGCTCAGACCACGAAAGGATCCAAAGTCTTGGATGGATGGGATGGTGAGGACGCATGCTCTCCTTTCGTGACGATTTCATCAGGAGAGCTTATGCAACATTGAGAACTTTTTCAGCTCAAGTTCAGAGAAGTAAATCGTCCACGTAGTGGCTAAAAATGTACCAGGCTTCATGCATTTACAGCGGGACATCCAGTTTCCTAAGTTTATATTTTCACATGAGTCATGTAGTTATGTGAAGATTGAACTGCAACGTAAACGGAATTCCGTGTACTATGTGTTACAGAAACATATGTATGGACAATGATATGTGTATGTATGATGATGTCAGACATAAATAGGTCTTTCTGGGGCCCGAGAGATACCACAGCAGGTAGGGATTTTGTCTTGCACACCACCGATCCAGGTTCAAACACCCTCAACCCCTCCCCCCCAGGCTGCCAGGAGTAATTTCTGAGTGCAGAGCCCGGTGTTGCACAGGAGAAAAAAGAAAAAAAAGAAAAAAAAAAGGATCTTTATAACCTTTACAAATTTTAACATCTGAATCCTTTCGTTTTTTGAACTCATTAACATATAGTCACTTTTTGCTAACACATAGAAATATGGTATTTGGGGGGCCGGGCGGTGGCGCTGGAGGTAAGGTGCCTGCCTTGCCTGCGCTAGCCTAGGACGGACCGCGGTTCGATCCCCCGGCTCCCATATGGTCCCCCAAGAAGCCAGGAGCAACTTCTGAGCGCATAGCCAGGAGTAACCCCTGAGCGTCACAGGGTGTGGCCCAAAAACCAAAAAAAAAAAAAAAAAAAAGAAATATGGTATTTGGCATGAAAGCCTGCTTGATGTCCCAAGGAATAACTGAGATGGGAAGTGTTTATCTCTTGGTAATTGACTGTAGGTGGGGTTTATTACAGTGAAATCTAAGATGCTGATTGCCCTTAAACTTATCATTTTTTTTTTTTTTTTTTTTTAGTTTTTGTGTCACCCAGCGGCGCTCAAGGGTTATTCCTGGCTCTGCGCTCAGAAATCACTCCTGGTAGGCTGGGGGACCATATGGTATTCAAACCAGGATCCATCCTCGGTTGGTTGCGTGCAAGGCAAACGCCCTACCACTGTGTATCTCTCCGGCCCCAAACCTCACCTCCTTTAACCCAGCAACAATGATAGCACTGTAAGTGTGCAATGCATACATATTTACTCTTGTTTTGGGGCCACACCCAGTGGTGCTCGAGGGTTACTCCTGGCTCTGGGCTCAGAAATTACTCCTGATAGGCTTAGGAGACCATATGGGATGCTGAGGATCAACCCAGGTCTGTCTCAGGTCAGCAGCATTCAAAGCAAATGCCCTATCGCTGTGCATATTTACCATATTTACTCTTAAATTGTCATGTTTTACAGGTTTTTACAGTTGAAGAAATGATGCCTCATATCCAACATTTGAAAGGAGCACATAGTAAGAACTTATTTCTTAAAGACAAAAAGAAAAAAAGCTATTGGTTGGTGACAGTTCTTCATGATAGACAAATTAATTTAAATGATCTTGCCAAACAGTTAGGTGTTGGGAGTGGAAATCTGCGATTTGCTGATGAATTAGCCATGCTTGAAAAACTTCAAGTTCGCCAAGGCTGTGTCACACCCTTGGCACTCTTCTGTGACCATGGAGATGTGAAATTTGTTCTGGATTCTGCTTTCATGGAAGGAGGATATGAGAAGGTTTATTTTCATCCAATGACTAATGATGCAACTATGGGTTTGAGCCCCGAAGACTTTCTCACATTTGTTAAGGATACAGGACATGATCCAATAATAATAAAGTTTGATTAAGAACACCTAATTTAGGGTTCAGGAGATGGTTTAGTGGTCAGAGCACATGACTTGCATGCACATGGACTTGAATTTGATCTGTGACATGTATATTGGTTTTCAATGCTCCCACCCACTCAGTCTTGGAGATTCTCCCCACCCAACACCCAAACCTAACCCTAATACCCAGATCTTCTGAGTACACTTGGAGATACCTCCAATAAATAAACAGCTAACTTAACAAATGTTTAGAATAAATTTATTTCTGAATGTTGTTCTTTCTGTTTATAATTTACAAATAGCATTTAAAAGGATTAAGAATACTTAGCACCTAGGATTGATGACTACCAAAATCATCTTAGGAGAAATGTGATCTTAAATTCAAAAGTTTGCACATTTTTCAATACTGGGGGTAGAACCCAGAGCATCCAATATGTTAGATACATGCTCTCCAATTGACCCACATCCCCACCCCAACGATCTTTTTAAAAATGAAGATAGTAACTCTAGTCAGTTCAAACACATTGCATTCAGTAACTTCTCAAAAGTTATTCATTACATGAAAACCTTAAATAATTCAAAATAAGTTAACATTAAAATTAAAAATGAATCGACCATCTTTAGGGTGGTCATTATATATGAAAAAAGTTGCAAAAAAATAGCATGTATAAAATTATACTTGTTAGTCTAGGAACAAAAAATGAAGGAATATTGAATACATTAAGTTATTAATAATTATTATCTTTAGGGAAGGTGAAATAAGGAGTAAGAAATTTCCAGGAAGGAACATTTCACGTAATTTTGTAAACCACAGTGCCTAGAAAGTTAAATTTAAAACATGGGGGTTGCAGAGCCAAAGGTAAACACTGCAGTGTTTTTAAACCATTTCTCCCTAGTGGAAATGAACTTCCCATAAAGTATATCTCTATAATTTTAAGAAAAGCACTGAAATGAAAAATGCTTTATTTTATTATTCTGATACAATTAACTGATTTTAGGAAATTGGGCTTGAACACAGGACCTCACATCCAAAGCAATTGCTCTACTGCTAAGCTATATACCAGGCCTAAAATTAATTTAAACACTCTAACAATATAGTTAAATCATTAAGAATTTGTTTAGGAATTGCTCAGAGGTTAGATACGTTAGCATACCTAAATTTCTGATTGTTATATATTAAATTTTATTTTCCCCTTTGAACTATGACATCTGATATAGTAAAGAATCTACACTATTGTTGTCTTATGTAAGATCAATCATAAAGGGGAACACTGACATTTTCCCTCAAATTCATATAAAATCCCTCATTAGTTGAGGGTCTGACAAAGACTAAACTACAAAAATTTACACTGTCAAAATTACTGTTTTTCTTTAGTATAGGGAATCAGTATTTTTATGATAAATGTATTTTCCTGTTTGATCAAATTTCCTCTAACGGAAATACTGTACTTAATCTGTACCGATTTGTTACTAAATTAAAACTTTAAAATGTCCTGACACATGATTAAGAAATACATGTCTACTTATGGCTGAATTTGGGTGAAGGTTCTCCCCAACAGTGTGAAGAAGGCATAGGATCCCCTCCTGATGATTCAGGCCAAATGAGCCCAACTGGGCAGTAGTTAAATGCTAGGGACTGAGGATTTGGGGCTGGTCTGGCTGCTGTGGTGCCAGGCTTTCCCCTAGCCACTACTTGAGTCACATATGCTACATTCAAGAGATGCTTGGTACACTACATAATGAAACCTGGGTGCAAACAAGGCCTGGGCCTTAACCTCTAGTACTGCTATGGTAGAATTCTTATGAGATGTAGGCTATATTTAAGATAGCTTGATTTAGTGGCTGTAGAGATGGTACAAAGGGTAGGGATTTGCCTTGCTGAAGCCAACCCAAGTTCAGCCCGCAGCACTGCATTTGGTCCCCTGGTCCTTGCCGGGAGTGATCCCTGAGCATACCCAAGAGTCCTGAGAACTGTTGGATATCCCATAACAAAAAGTCTAATAAAAGAAATGCTCTCCATAAATATTTCTTAAGTGCCAGGTTAGCTTTATCTCAGTTTTTAAGAGACTGACTACAAAGACTCTGATGACCTTAACTGGCCTAACTGCCCTCCCACACCTTATGAAAACATCTAGAAAGAGCCTTCCACACAGGAAATAAGCTGGCTGCTTTCTCTTCTGTCTCCTAAAATATGTCAAATAAAAGATAGGGTCCTTGAGCCTGTCAGAAATAACTTTGAGGGGCCCAGAGAGATAGCACAGCGGTGTTTGCTTTGCAAGCAGCCAATCCAGGACCAAAGGTGGTTGGTTCGAATTCCGGTGTCCCATATGGTCCTCTGTGCCTGCCAGGAGCTATTTCTGAGCAGGCAGCCAGGAGTAACCCCTGAGCACTGCCGGGTGTGGCCCAAAAACCAAAAGAAAAAAGAAATAACGGCCCGGAGAGATAGCACAGCGGCATTTGCCTTGCAAACAGCCGATCCAGGACCAAAGGTGGTTGGTTCAAATCCCGGTGTCCCATATGGTCCCCCGTGCCTGCCAGGAGCTATTTCTGAGCAGACTGCCAGGAGTAACCCCTGAGCACTGCCGGGTGTGGCCCAAAAACCAAAAAAAAAGAAAAAAAGAAAAAAAGAAAAAAGAAATAACTTTGAGCACTGAGTCAGGCATAACCCCTGAGTGCCACCTGGTATGGTCCAAATACAACAATTGAAAAAAAAAAGAAAAGTTTTTTTGTACAACTATTAGACTTATTAAAACCATTCTGTTTTAATAATAAGTATTGCATAATCTCAATACTTTTCCCAAAATGATTTAATAGGACAAAATTCTCTAACCAGTGGTCTCAAACTCGCAAATGGCCCTCTGTACAACATTTTGTGTCCCTGCCCTAGAGGAATCTTTTTTTTTGTTTTGTTTTATTTTAGTTGCTTGGGTCACACCCCCCAATGTTCAAGGCTTACTACTGACTTTGCACTCAAGAATCACCCCGACTTTGCCTCCTGTGGCCCCTAAGTAAATTGAGTTTGAGACCCCTTGCTATATATAGAAATAGGGATTCTGGGAAATAGGAAAATCAAAAATAGCATTTGATTAAGATTGTATTGTATTATTTTTAAGTAATTATAACCACCTGTTACAAAATCACCTATTTTATTTCTTTTTATTTCAGTTTGGAAAGTGATTGTTAAACCAATTAAATTTTTCAAAGAAGTATATTTAAAACTAAAAAAGTGTTTGGTTTTAAAAATACAAAATCAACCAAGCAATAGTCTCTGGTTATGAACTGAGTGTGTTAGGTATTGCCAGGTAGTAACATCTTGCAATTTAAATCCAAATCCCTTGATAGAACTTTTAACAGAAATGTTACATTATGTTATTATGTGATTTGGAACTTAATAACAATTGTAAATGCAACGGTAAATGTAGAAAAAGAGAACCATTGGTTTAAAAATGACAATCTAAAATCAGGATTTGTTAAAGGTTGTTTTGAGTGCAAAATAAGTAATTTTCTTTGCTGTCCATATATTTCAACTTGTACATCATGGTTTATTTTATAAAATGCCTCCCTCCTTTTGTATTTTTTCAGTCAAGGCTAAGAAAAAAAATCTTGAACTAAATGTAGCAGAAAAGAATCTCATTTTTATCATAAAAATGTAAAATGCAATGTCATTTAACATACATTGTTACTCCTTTTAATTCCAGGTTTGATATAACAACTTTCCACTTCTTAACTATTTGTAGTGCAGGCTGTAATCTGTGAAGTGGCTGTATGCACAGTGATTTTTAATTGGTTCTTACCATACCTTACATGAAAGGTGCTACATGAAAACCTGCTTTATGAACTCTTTGGTAACTTCCAGTTCAAGAATTTGGACCAAACATTTCCACATGGCCAGACTAGAAGCACTGTACAGGAGCTCTGGGCCATAACTTGCCCTTGAATTCTTTGTATGGAAGCCAAACCGGCTGTGCTCAAATCTGGCACTGCTCCTGGCAGTGTTCAGGGGACCATATAAGTTTGGTGATGGAACCTGGGTTGGCCACTTGCAAGACAAATACCTTACCCACTGTATTATCTCTGTCCCCTGAATTCTGTAGCTTTCATTGGGGATTTGTTTAGGTCTTAATTTAGAATTAAATCAGCATTTTTTCACCCAGTTAGGAAAATGGCCAGTTAGTTTATAGTTGGCCACTATTTTGTTTGGTGGAAGCTTAAGGGGAAAAAATAGCTTCCTACTAAATTGGCACCTGACATTAATTTTTTAAAGGAAATAAAGTATTCCTATGGTTATTACCTAATCCTTAAAATGGTATGAAAATGGTGACGAATATATTGAGGAAATGCATACTTTTGCAGCATTTCCAAGTGTTCCATTAGATGTCTCTACTTTATTTTTTCAGGGCCAGTCTACTTGAATTCAGTATTATAGGCTGCCCTTAAATATTTTCTACTCTAAACACTAATGTAATGCTTGAGCTGGACTATTCTCTGTTGGTGTTCTCCTGGAGAAATTAAGCTATAATATCATTCACCTCATTGGGACAACACTTATTAAATTTCAACTTTCAGTAATTGACCTGGGATATGTCCTACTTGTGCAAATTAGATGCTAGTTAATATAAATCTTAGTTACACCCTAAAGCATTTAGCTAAACATATATCTGTATTTACTCTCAATTTATCCACCTAAAAATGGATTTACATTTTTTTTTTTACATGTAAGAGTCTCTAGATAGCCCTGATGCCCGTTATCAAATTGATACTTGGATCTAGGGAGTCATGTTGAAGACAGATGTTCCTAATTCTAGAGAATAGGCTTTAAATATTTCTGTTGTGCAATATTTGTATTTTAGTAAGAATCATTTGTATTTACACTTACATAGCACCTTTCAATTAAGAGTTTAAAAGTGATACAACTTTACAGCAGTATTTGGTGACAAAATCTAAATTAATGGCAGAATTAAGTTAAATAAATCCAAGTTTTCTAACTTCCATTTCAATTCTGGTCAACTATACATGCTGTCTTTCTTCTTACATCAGTCTTTCTGAAAATAGATTATGAACACAACATGCTATTGGCTACCAAATAAAGTAGGAAGAACTAGGGAGGGGAGACACATATTTTTCATGCTATTTGGTTAGTAATAAAACACAGTTCATAAACCACACACAGTAAGATATGAATTATTCCAAAAAACATTTGAGCTGGTAATGAGAGCCTAAGAAGTATACTGTTAAAGTCATTATAGTTTTCATTTCAGACCTTTAGAATATTCTGATATTTATGTTAAATAATAAATATGCATTAATACATAGCAATGCATTTTTGAATGCATAAGAAAATAAAACTGTGTTACAAAACTGGAGCTACAAAAAAAGGATGTTCCCCTGGGTTAACTGAATTTACTCTTTTTTGTGCTTCCTTCAAATATTTAAGTTAACAAATGCATACAAATATTCCAAAAGTACTAATAAAAGGTATGAACTTTAATATGTAGTATAAAGAAAGCAGAAAATTCTTATTAATAAACAATAATCTTAATAAATGAGTTCCTGGAAAAATGTAGACATAGTAAATTATTTACATTATATTTTCCCTAAGAAAACTTCTTAAGCAATAGTCCACTCTCAAGTTAAAAACACACACACATGCATACACACGCACACACACACGTACAGAAATGAATGCTAAAAAAGGAAAAGGAATTAAAACACGACAACTTTATCTTGTGAATACTATTTGCTGGAAAACCACCTTACTAAAAAGTTTCAGAAAAACTCTTCATACCTTGGATTCATGTATGAGTAAATGCTTAGTATTGCTTAGTGGGGAATACAGAAAGATTAATATAACTAATTTGTATCATCTCTATCTCATTATGAGTTATTGAGATTTATTAACTGAGTTTCTTTTGCAGCACACATAAATAACCCTTAAAAGTGCACATGTGTGCATGCATGCACACACACACAAATGCTAGTCAATCAGCCAAATAAGGCTCTGACATGCCAAAACCATGTTCTCTGTATCTTAATATACAGTACATTCCACAATATACTACAGCATTTAATTAGATTTACACCACTAAATATAAATGGCTAGATTTGGGCTAATGTGGAAGCATTAAGAAAACGTGGAAGAATGCATAAACAAATGATGAATGAAGTAGATTGCTCTTGGAGTCCATCTTGAAACCTTACGACACTTGGTCTTTAGTGAGAGAATATCCTTTATTTATTAGATCTTAACAGTACAATGTTAATGGTTAAGTCCTAAAACCTAACGATTTTGGCAGTTGACTCCAGAAGTGCTCCTGATTCAAGGAAGGAATGAAGATTTGTATTTCTTGCCTGCTCTAGTCACGAAGAATTGTTTAAAGTCTCCTTAGAGATTATTTTTCTAGTGTTTGCTATAGTTGGGTGTCTTGTTACTTCAGAAATAAAGGCTTCATACTGAGAAATTGAAGGACACTTTTCTCTCTGTATATAATTGGAAGGTAGAAAGAAGAAAGAAAATATAAGAAATGCTTGAAGATAAGAGATATAAAATATAAAGCAGCCACTATAGCATCAGCATGCACTACATATTGCAAAAGAAGAGTCACAGTTTTTCTTTGAGTAGCACTTTTTAGAAAAGACATTTCATTCTCAGTTATTAAGACAACTGTAGGGACATTGTACACCAACCGCACGACTTCAAATTGAAAAAGGAACTCTTAAATAATATTTCAATCAAAGGGATACTTTTGAAAGGTTTCCTGCACTGACAATAAAACTTGAATGGCAATCTACTAATCTTATTTTACTAGTAAAGAGTTTAGAAAGTCATGATAAGCAAGCAATATTTATGTCTGTTAATGCAATGAGCACTTGTTCTTAAATATAATGCAGTTAGTCTGTATAAATGAGACTAATCTCATTTACATTTAAGCAAGAAACTCACCACTTGCCCACATCATGTAGTGGGTAATAGATTTAGGAGCTTTGTTGCTCCCTAGACCTGCTTTTTGAATTTCTGCTTTCTTGTACTTTGTCCATATCTGCAGGAAAAAAGCATTTCATGTTATTTAATCAAAGGAGAAAAAAATAATACTTCATGAAGATCAGAAACCAAAGCACTTTCACTGAATCAGGTGCTGGCTGACTTGGTTACTTTGGTAACTCAGATACAGATTCAGTGCTGGGTGGGTGGGGGATGTCTTAGTGCTATGCAGTTGCTATTCTGAGGGATCAAACTTGGAACTCTTGCATGCAAAACATGTGCCCAGCATTTTGGTACCTAAACTTGGTGTTTAAAAATCTATTATTGGGACTGTGGAGAAAGTACAATAGACAGACACTTGCCAAACAAGTAGCCAATCTGGATTCAATCTCTGGCTCCTCAAATGACTGACCCTCAAACACCTCCAGGAGTGATCCCTAACTGCAGAGCCTAGAGCACAAGGTGTGGCCTTGAAACCCAAAAATAAATAAATAAAATAATAATAAATGCATTACCTCATAGAATCATGTTTACTTACTATATGAAATGGTCACATACAATTTTAAGATTAAAAACTAACATTTACATGCAACTGCAGAAGTACTTACAATGAAATATTTGTATCATTAACTAACAAAATTTGAGTCAGGGTCAGAGCAATAGCACAGTGGGTAAGGCATTTGCCTTGCACATAAGCTGACCTGGGTTCGATCCCTGGCATCCCACTTGGTCCCCAAGCTTTCCAGGAGTGATTTCTGAGTGCATAGCTAGGAGTAACCTGAGCACTGCCAGGTGTGGCCCCAAAATAAAACAAAAAGAAAAAAATATGAAACATAATATAGGAAAATAAAACAGCTTTGGTTAAGGGGAATTTAGTTACTAACTAAATTTACAAATGTCAGAAGAACAGAAACCTATGAGAGCATTTAGTTTTTTGTCATTTATAAAGGATCTGAGCCTCCAAGTAGTATTTCAAATAATCCTTTGTGAAGCCATAGAGTATCTATGATGATGACAGTGCCAGAAAAACGTAAGCTGCTTCACTTTATTTATTTATTTATTCTTTTATTTATTCATTCATTTATTTATTTATTTATTTATTTATTTATAGGTTTTTGGGTCATATGTGTTGGTGCTCAGGGGCTACTCTTGGCTCTGCATTCAGAAGTCCCCCCTGGCAGGCTTGGGGGACAATATGGGATGCCGGGATTCAAACTGGGATCTGTCCTGTGCTGGCTGCTTGCAAGGCAAATGCCTTACTGCTGTGCTATTGCTCCAGCCCCTCACTGTTCTCTTTAAATGTTTCTATTTTTTCTTTTTTCCTTTTTTTTTTTTAACTTGGCATCTTTGGAAGATTTCATTCTAAATCTCCCCCCACAGCCAAAACTTCTGGATAACAAATAGGAAAGAATTTAGTGTTTTGTAGGAATTCTTATGACCCATCTGGTCATAGTTTCTGGATGAAATCTAGTGCTTATTCTCAGACAATACTCACAACATTTCATGTGTCTTTATTGCATGCTTAGTATGCTCATTTTGAAAATATGTAATGTTTATAACCAAAGCCATTGAACTACTTGACTTATTACTTGGGAATTTTATTTTCCTGGATCAGGGGTTTCTGCTCACAGGTTTGAAGCATATACTTGCTAGCAGGAACCTCTGCTTCAATCCTCATGGTGTCCTGAGCACCACCAAGGATAATCCAAACATACCCTCCACACAAAAATTTTTTTTTCATATAAACTTAATTTTTTTGTTTAGTCAGCAACAGTAGAGCTTACTCCTCATGTAAGATAATCACTTACACCTGGCAGTGCTCAGGGGTTACTCCTGGCTCTATACTCAGAAATCGCTCCTGGCAGGCTTGGGGGAGCAGTGTTTAGGGATCACTCATGACAGTACTCAAGGTTAACATATGTGGTACCAGGATTGGCTACTGTGCAAGACAAGCATTTAATTCCTGTACTATTCTCCAGCCCTATAATATAATTTTTCATAATGTGTTTAATATGGCAATTGATTTCTCAGTATGTACTGTGTAAATAAATGTTGATCAGATTCTTAATATCTAATAAGTTGAATTCTATTTTTTATGTTTTGCCATACATGGTGATTCTAAGGGCTTACTCCTTGCTCTGAGCTTAAAAAATCACTCTGTGGTATTGGGGGATGCAGATATGGTATGTTGGAAATCAAAAGTTGGTTTGTGCAGGGCCAGAGAGATAGCATGGAGGTAGGGCATATTTACCTTGCATGCAAAATGATGGTGGTTTGAATTCCAGCATCCCATATAGTCCCCCAAGTCTGCCAGGAGCGATTTCTGAGCATAGAGCCAGGAATAACCCCTGAGCACTGCCAGGTGTGACCCCACAAAAAAAAATCCCAAAAATAAAAAAATAAAAAAATAAAAGTTGGTCGTATGCAAGATAATCACTCTTCCTACTATATTATCTCTTTGGCCCTGAAAAAGTTGAAAAAAATTGGGGGCCAAACCCAGCAGTGCTCAGGGCTTACTCCTGGCTCTGTGGTTAGGGATCACTCCTGGAGGGCTTGGGGGATCATATGGGGTGCTAAGGATTGAACTTGGGTGAACAACATAAAGGGAAATGTCCTTTCCCAGGGATTGAACTCAGAGTGGCCGTATGCAAATGCCCTACTCACTATACTATCCCTCTAACCCCTCTTTCTGATTGTTTGCATTAGGATACTTTTTGTTCTAGTATGTAATAAAAAGATCTATGGTCAAAGATACAAATGGAAGTCTCCCTGTTCTTGGTAAATACAAGATGGTTTAATTTACAGAAGGTAAAAATTTCACAAAATAAAGGTTATCTATATTTTCCTTTGGACCAACTAAGAATACTTTAACAACATGTAATAATAATTTTGTTAGTTTGTTTTTGTTTTGGGGCCATATCTGGTGATGCTCAGGGGTTACTCCTGACTATGCTCTCAGAAATTGCCCTTGAGTTAGGGGACCATATGGGATGCTGGGGGATTGAGCCGGGGTCAGTCCTAGCCCGTGCAAGGCAAATGCCCTACTGCCTGCGCCACTGCTCTGGCCCAACATGTAATAATAATTTTATCCCTATTTATAAAGTTACATTTCAAATCACTTCTAGATGCTAGGACTAGTTTTAATCTGAAGCAAAATAACAAATCCATTTTAGAAACAGAATTAAGAGATACTGCTCTAGGTGGCACAAGCCATAAGGCATCTACCTTGTGTGTACTAGCCTAGGACAGACCATGGTTCGATCCTCCGATATCCCATATGATCCCCAAGCCAGGAGCAATTTCTGAACTCATAGCCAGGAGTAATCCCTGAATGTCACCAGGTATGGCCAAAATACCAAAAAAATAAAAAAAAATAAAAAATAAAATAAAATAAAAAAAGAGAGAGATACTGCTCTAGATGTGTAGCTAATTCTACTTTAAAAGTGGGAGGCTGGGCACATTTTTGTGTTTTGTTTTTTTGGGTCACACCTGGCAGTGCTCAGGGGTTACTCCTAGCTCTACACTCAGAAATCGCTCCTGGCAGGCTCGGGGGCATATGGGATGCAGGGATTCAAACCACCGTCCTTCTGCGTGCAAAGCAAATGCCCCACCTCTACGCTATCTCTTCAGCCTTGGGTACATTTTTTTTTTGTAACACTTGGCGGCACTCAGGGGTTACTTCTGGCTCTGTGCTCAGAAATAGCTCCTGGCAGGCTCAAGGGACCATATGGGATGCTAGGGATGGAACTGGATCCATCACAGGTTGGCCGCATGCAAGGCAAATGCCCTAGCGCTGTACTATTTCTCCGGCCCCTGGGTACATGGTTTAAAAGGGTGTAGTGTTCTATCCCTGGCTCCACATGTCCCCTTAAACACCATTCTAGGAGTACATGATCCATAAGCAATACAGGGTGTCCCCTGTAAACAAACAAACAAAAAATAAATAAAAGAGAGAGATCAATGGTTGAGCACATGCTTTGCATGCGGTTAGCCCAGGTTCAATCACTAGCTTCCAAAGCAGCTTCCAAACAAAAGTGCTATATAGGCCAGTGATGCACCTCCTCCAAAGAGTGCTTGCCTTTAATGACAGGCCCTTTTTCTACCGCTAGATGAAAAGGAGTTAAAAGATACCTAAAACGAACCAGAGAAATAGTACAGAAATCAAGGCATTTATCTTGTATTCCACTAATCCTGGTTTGAATACATGGTACCACATATGGTCTCCAAGTACCATTAGGGTACTGGAACACAAAGCCAGGAATAGCTCCCGAGCACAGCTAAGTGTTGCCCATTCCCCACTCCACCCCTCTGCCATATGCTATAATTGTGACAAGATCATTTTAAGTTTTTTGACAAGGGAGTCAGAATTAATAATATTTTTTCTATCTCATTTTCTTTATCTTTTAGTATTTTTTCATTTTTATCTTTTAATATTTTTTATAGGGCAACACATGTAAGGCATGTAGCTCTACTACTAAGTTACATTCCTGGCCCATTAAACTTTGTGTGTGTGTTTATGTATATGTATGAGAGAAAGAGAGAGAGAGAGAGAGAGAGAGAGAGAGAGAGAGAGAGAGAGAAGAGAGAGAAGAGAGTGAGAGAGAGTGAGAGAGAGTGAGAGAGAGTGAGAGAGAGTGTGTGTGTGTGTATGTGTGTGTGTGTGTGTGTGCGTGTGTGAAATCCGGGCCCTCACATATGCAAGGCAGGATCAAAAAGTGAGTTATATCCTATATCCCTAGGTCTAAATTTTAATTCTAAAATTTGTCCTACTAAAACAGACTTATGTAATGGTTACAAACACTAATTTTTCATTTTATTTTAGAATGATTTATTCCTTTTAGAAAATTCTACTTTAAAGACAGATCTAAAATTACAGAATAGAAGGAATAACCTTTACTATTTTATTAACTAGCTACTTGTTTGAACAGAAGTAAAAATGCAGATTTCCAACAAATTGAGTATGACTTGATTTATTTTTATTTGACCTTCTATATTAAAAAAGAACAAATGGAAAGATTATTGTATTAACTGATTCCAAGTAAAACATCATCTTGAGGGATATATAGTATCTGAACTGTTGCATCTGTTTGATGAAGTGTAGGGAAGAAGTAAAATAAAAATTCTCCTACTCATCTGTTCAAGTTATATTTAAATTTGTGATTTTTTCTAAAAATAGAATTACACTAAATTTATGAGCATTAACAGTGTTTGAAATCTGAAAAAATTTCTAAATACAGGCAATAGTTAATACTTGCTACATGGTGTTAATTCAGTTTTAATTATTTTTTTTGAAAATAAACCAAAAGGCATAATTGAATGGCAAAATAAAGTGACATCTTTTACATACTTTTTACTGAAACTGTACATGTGAAACATGAAGTGAATGTTCTGGTGGGGGGGGAGTGAGAAGCCACAGGGAAGGAAAGAGCAAAATGGAGACAAGAAAATAAGCATCCTTTTGAAAAGCAACAAAGTAAATATAACTTAGAAATATTTTCTTGCTAATTATAACATGCAATTATTTTAACATGCTTCTACAATCCAAAGTAACAATCTCTTATCAGGTGATAAGGAATATGAAAAAAAGAGCAAATATTCCAAAAGTTTTTAAAGTCATGCAAAAAATGCACAATGCAATTAATATTTCATGGAGGATTTGATGTAGTTACACATTCACATTTATATACAAGCCTTCAAATATAGTTGAACACTATGCCACAACTTAAAAACAAAAAAGCCTAGCCAAATGATCTCTTCCAATAAGATTACAGAAGCATACAGTCTATCAAATGACAAGAGCACTATTATTTTTGCAATTTTAATCATACACAACCATATTCATACCAAACTGTCTGGTTATCCTCAGAAACTAACAATTCAGCTTCTTTGTCATTAGGATAGAGGCATGCAGGAATGGTAGTATTATTTCTATCTACAAAAGACTGTGGATTACTACTGCTAAGGCTCTGATGATTGGAAAACTGTTTACTATCCTTTTGTGCAGTTTTATCCAAAGAAGCAGAAACTTCATTCATTAACCTAGTGACTGGTTTAGGAGGTAACCCACTAATGTTACTAACCAATTCTGTATTCAGGGATAAAAATGGTTGAGATAGGTGAGTCACAGCAAATGACTCTATGTTATCTTTATCTAATGTTCTAGATGTATCACTAGTTGTTTTAATTGTAACTAAAGTTTGGTTTATAAAATGTGATCTTTCTGTTCTTGAGTTTCCATCCTGGACATATAGAGGTTTAGACATAGTTACATCATTTTGTGAATGAGATACTACAGTGTGTGTTGGACTTTGAAGTGTATGAAAGGACCATTGATGTAAATAGTACTCACTAGATGCTGCAGTGATGTTACTATCAGCAGTAGCTGGTGCTGAATCAACTGATACAGGAAGTCTACCATCCTTGGTCAAAAAATCATGAATGCTTGTCCTTCGGGTAGTTCCTTCTGCAGTAGAGATCACACTACTTGCACGAGGTAAAGTGGCATAAGGATTACTATCTTTTGATTGTCGTGACAAAGAAGTCTCCTTTACTAATTTCTTTTTTCCTTGAGTAGGTTTCCCTGGAGAACTAGTGAAGGAAGGATCCTCAGTCTTTCGAGGATCATGTCTCACAAATTGTTCAGATTTAGTTGTCCGTCTATCATAGAAGTCTCCCGGGGTTTTTCCACTTACTGACCTGGCTAGGCCAAAGCTACCAGGCTTATTTTTTCCCAAAAAGTCAGAGGAGACAGACAAACTTTTCATTACTTCATCTAAAAGATTCTCTTGACTTGAGGATTTTATCTGTTAAAAAAAATAAAAGCAAATTAATGAAATATAGCCAAGCTTTTACTTTCTTTATACATTAGAATAGTGGTTTTCAACAGATGAGTGACAGCCTAGAGGTTTCCAATGGTCAGTTGAATCACTGGTATACTTCATTCAATTTAGATGAGAAAATTTCATGTGGCGCAAGGAGTAAGGTGTCTGCCTTGCCCGTGCTAGCCTAGGATGGACCTCAGTTCGATCCCCTGGCGTCTCATATAGCCCCCCAAGCTAAGAGTAATTACTGAGTGCATAGCCAGGAGTAATCCCTGAGCATCACCAGGTGTGGCCCAAAAAACAAACAAAAATAAGATGAGAAAATTTCAATTGTAAGTGTACAATTGTAAGTGCTGGTCCACAGTATAAAAAGGTTGAAAATCGCTGTATATTAGGGTATATGATATAAAATTACTGATATCTCTAAGTACTCTATAAATTAAAGCTCTAAAATTCAAGCATAAACATTTTACTTATTTTGTCCATCTAAATTAAGTTCACTTTAGAGAAAACTAACCTGTACTGAGGTAAGCTTGTTGCTTTCTTCCAAAAATTGTTGTAGAGTTACAACTTCACTTCCAGGGGACCCCGTTTTCATCTTGTGATATGTTCGACTCTCCAATGTTTCAAACATTTTGTGCTGAAGCATTGGACTTGATCTGGTTTGTCTTTTCAAGTACTGGACTGGGCTGCTACCACTGCTGGACCAAGCCTCACAATCATGAAGCAGGCTAAATTCCCCACTGCTGTGACTTTGTGGTCTGCTTTGAATATTAACTGCACCTGCTTTTAGAGTAAATGACGTATTAAGAAGCCAGAAATAGAAATGAGATTAAAACCACATAAGTGATATTTATTAACTGGGTCTCACCATATAGAAATGTTTTTCTTTTCTTTTTTTTTTTTTTTTTTGGTTTTTGGGCCACACCCGTTTGACGCTCAGGGGTTACTCCTGGCTATGTGCTCAGAAATCGCCCCTGGCTTGGGGGAACCATATGGGACGCCGGGGGATCGAACCGCTGTCCGTTCCTTGGCTAGCGCTTGTAAGGCAGGCACCTTACCTCCAGCGCCACCGCCCGGCCCCTTCTTTTCTTTTTTCATGTCACAACCAGTGGTGCTTAGAGTTCTACAACTTAGGGAACACCAAGGGGCCAGGAGTCAAATTTGGGTTGGCTATGTATAAGGCAAGTACCTCATCCACTGCATTATCTATCCACCCAAATATATTTTCAAGATTAATTTACAAATGCCAATCACCACTAATACTGCCTTTTATCTTGTCAAATTTACAAATTTAATTTCCCTAAGGGCAAAGACTTGTTCACCAATGTAGTCACAGACTGTAAAAAGAGCAGGATCTCAAGAGATGAGTATATTAATAAGTGAATATTATATATTTTAAAATTCATGACCCAACAGCTGTAAAAACTTTAAAATTAGCTTATTTCTTTTTATTTGGTTATGGGGACACACCTGGCAGAGGGACACACCTCCCTCTGTGCTCAGGGGTCACTTCTGGCAGTGCTGAAGAACCATGCAGTTCTGGGAATCAAACCCAGAACTGTTTGCAAAGCACTGCACTCTAGCCCACTAAGCTATATCTCCAGTCCTAAAAACTTCAAAACTTAAACTTAAATACAATCATAAGAGTTTAAAAATTTTAGGTTAAAACAAAAATTGGGGGCCAGAGAGATAGCATGGAGGTAAGGCATTTGCCTTTCATGCAGAAGGTCATTGGTTCAAATCCCGGCGTCCCATATGGTCCCCTGTGCCTGCCAGGAGCAATTTCTGAGCATGGAGCCAGGAGTAACCCCTGAGCACTGCCGGGTGTGACCCAAAAACCACACACACACACAAAAAAAAACACCCCAAAATTGTTTTTTTTTTAATAAATTATCTTTATTTAAACACCGTGACTACAAATATAATTGTAGTTGTATAATTACAGTCATGTAAAGAACACACCCCCCCTCACCAGTGCAGGATTCCCACCACCAATTTCCCAGATCTATCTACTCCCCACCCCACCCACACTTGTACTCGAGACAGGTTTTCTTTTTCCCTCATTCATTCACATTGTTATGATAGTTTTCAGTGTAGTTATTTCTCTAACTGCACTTATCACTCTATGTGGTGATCTGCACCTACATGGGAAGATGGGGGGAAATAAGGGTTGGGACTGAGGCAGTAAAATATTAGAAATGAGATTTGTAGGGCAGTATCAAGGTCACAATACAAGATAGATGTTATGGATATATAAAATATATGCATACAATACTATCAATAGGAAAACAAGGAGAAAAAAATTCCAGTGACTGTCCCAACATAAACAAGTACTAAAACGGCCTTCCCTCCTCCCAAAGTAATTTCCATTAGTGTAGGGAGAGGTAGGGGGGAAGCCTGAGGACCACTAAGAGTCCACCTGAACCCACTTCTGGCCATCTGAGCTGGCACCCAGGGAAGGCCTGGAGTCAGGGGAAAAAGACAAGGAGGGCTGGGGGCCTGCCAAGCCTCCCAGCACTCCCCAGGCCAGGGAGAAGGGCTCTGGTATGGGGCCTCCCCATACCCCATACCAAAAATTGTTCTAAATGCAAACATTTAATATTCTTTGCCTATTATTTAGTTTTTACGTGGAGTTTCTATTTATACTAAGTGAATAAACTTAAAGAAAATAGTCTATTTCAAGAAGTCATATAGGAAAGACAAATGAAGCCATCATATAACTATTTTGCAAATCTTGTAAAATTTTCTGTTCTATTTGAACATAACATATATAGTACAGTAGTTTTATTTTTTTTTTTTTTGTCTTTTTTTAACCACACCCGGCGATGCTCAGGGGCTATTATTAACTTTGCTCAGGGCACCTTCCTGGCATGCTCAGGGGGTCATGTGGGATGCCGGTGACCGAGTGCAAGGCAAGCGCCCTACCTGCTGTTCTATCGCTCCAGCCCCAGTACTGTAGTTTTTATTTCTTTTTTTTCTTTTTTTTTTTTGGTTTTTGGGCCACACCCGGTGTTGCTCAGGGGTTACTCCTGGCTGTCTGCTCAGAAATAGCTCCTGGCAGGCACGGGGGACCATATGGGACACTGGGATTTGAACCAACCACCTTTGGTCCTGGATTGGCTGCTTGCAAGGCAAACGCCGTTGTGCTATCTCTCCGGGCCCTTTATTTCATTTTTGAATCATCTTTTTGTTCCTGCTTTCCTCTTCTATAGGGTCACCTTAAACCTTAAAAGAGTCCCTTGATGTGAATACTGAAAGCAAATTATTAGTTTGAATGTTTTTTTTTTTTTTTTTTTTTGGTGGGGTCAGAACTGGCGACACTCGGGTTACTCCTGACTCTGCGCTCAGATATTGCTCCTGGCAGGCTCTTGGGACCATATGGGATGCCGGGAATCAAACTGGGGTCTGTCCGGAGTTGGCTGTGTGCAAGGCAAATGCCCTACTACTGTGCTATCATTTCGGCCCCCAAATTACTAGTTTGGATTACATACATACAACTACCTTCTCATATTTAAAAAAAAAAACCTCCCTTACTGAATGAATAAATTAAAACCATTTCTAAAATTTTCTGTAATTTGACATTTCTTTTTTGGTGTTGGTAAAGGCATACCAGTTGTTTTGGGGGGTCACTCTTAATTTTGCATGGGAGACCAGGTAGTAACAGGGTTCCTGAATATACAGCATATGCACCAGCCTTTTATGCTGTTTTACCAACCTACAAAATGAGTTTCTTGTACCAATAGCATGAGCAAATTAAGGACAATAATTTTCATGACAAAGACAAAACATAAATAGAATAAGGACCTATGAATATTTTTGATCTAAAAAGATGGCAATAAAATATTTTATCTGTGAGCTAAAAAATGTGTACTGTAATAACTGATCCTGTTTTTATATTTGAATACATTTAATATTATAAAAAGTATAAAATGTTCCAAGAAATTATGCGACAAATATACATTATTTGGATTATATACTTTACTGCAGAAACTTCCTTAATCTTCTAGTTTTAATTGCTATAAATAGAGCATATTACCTACAGCATACCTTTGACTTCATGGTGTGAAGCATTATTATTGCTATTGCTAGTGGATGTTCTGCTACTATCAAGGCTGGTTGGTCTTGAAGCTAAATGAAAAAATCAGGACACAGTATGATAAAATTTCCAGTTAATGACACTGAATTTTACACTCTGCCACGGAACGCTTTAGGGGTAGCAATAATACATGCTTTCACAGGCTCAGCATGCCCATAGGACTGACTCTTAAGGAAAGCAAAGTCATTTCCAAATAATTCCATAAACACAAGACATTCTGAAGCACTAGTTAAATTTCAATGAAAAGTAGATAGAGTGCCTTTTTATGAGATGATTTCCAGATGGACAGCAAGACTCTTGGTTAAAAAAAATGATATTAATTTACACATACATACAAACAAACACAAAATGCCAGAAATTAAGACACAACGAATCAAACAAGGAACCCTGCACTTTGCAAAGATACCATGAACATCTGCAAAGTTGATGTCACTGTAATCCTTTCCATGCAAGAAAAACATTTCCACAGTTAACGTAACTATGCTACTTACAGGTGCCAGAGTTATAGCACAGCAGGTAGGGCTTTTGCCTTGCACACGACCGACCCGGGTTCAATTCCCGGCATCCCATATGGTCCCCCGAGCCTGTCAGTAGTAATTTCTGAGCGCAGAGCCAGGAGTAAACCCTGAGTGCCACCGGGTGTGGCCCCAAAACAAAAACAAACAAACAAACAAACAAAAATCCTACTTACAGGCTTGCTCTTCAAGCCTGTGTTCACTCTTGAACACATATCTTGCTTTCTCTCTGTTTCTTGGCTTGCTTATTTCCACTCTGGAGAAACCTATGTTCTTTCTTGAACAATTCTCTCACATCTTTTTTGTGGAGGGGATTATTTTGGGGCCACACCCAGCTGTGTGCAGGGGTTACTCCTGGCTCTGTGCTCAGGAATCACTCCTGGCAGGCCTGGGGGACCATATAGGGTAGCAAGGATCAAACCTGAGTGAGTTATATGCAAGACAAATGCCTCACCTGCTGTACTATGGCTCTGGCCCATCCCCTGATATTTTTCCCAAATATTTTCTTTTTTTTTCTTTTTTTCTTTTTTTTGGTTTTTGGGCCACACCCGGTAACGCTCAGGGGTTACTCCTGGCTATGCGCTCAGAAGTCGCTTGGGGGACCATATGGGACGCCGGGGGATCGAACCGCGGTCCGTCTCCTAGGCTAGCGCAGGTAAGGCAGGCACCTTACCTCCAGCGCCACCGCCCGGCCCCCCAAATATTTTCAATAAGAACTATCTTGCTTAAAATTCACAAGTGAAATAAAGATCCTGCTTATATATGAAATCTCTTTAAGGTGTTACCCATTTAGTATTATCACGGTTTTGTAAGATATAATTTTCACGTTTAAATATCAACATATCAAAATAAGGAGTTTCCTTGAGTACATCTTTTACCAAAATACTTTCGTTTGGGGGACACACCTTATAGTAATCAGGGGCTCATTTTGGGTAGGGGCGGGGAGTTTGTTCCTGACTATGTACAAGGAAATATGTGGTGCCAGGATTAAACCTGGGCTTAGTGCATGCAAAGTTTATGCTCCAGCCCTTTGAGCTATCTCCCCAGCCTCCCATGTGTTTTTAAACCAATGGGAAATTATCTGGGGCTAAAGAGGCAGTGTAGTGCTTGCTCTGCGTGCAGCCAACCCAGGTTTGATCCTAGCAGCCCACTAGGAGTGATTCCTGAGCAAAGAGCCAGGAGTAACCCCTGAGTACCACTGCATATGGCCCTCCATCACCCCCAAAAAAGTAGATTACCTCCTAACTTTAACCTTATACAAAGTGAGCATTGTGTAGGCAAACTTTATAAATGATCTTTATGAAAATAGATGACCTTTAAAGGGATAAAGAGAGTATTATGTTTAAAGAAATGACAGATATGAGATCTAAATTAGAGAATACATGCTTGCTGACAATGCCACCACATTCATTAATTCAGTGCAAATCTTGCCATTCCCATTCTGTATATACAAAGTTCTATCTAAATAAAGTTTTATTTTATCTTACCGTGAACTCTTGATCCCGTACTAGAATCATCACTAATACCTTGTGGACTTATATCTTCAAAGGATGTAGTATCTACATAAAATATTAAAACAAATATAGACATTTAAACAAGATGACTATAAAATTTAATTTATGCAGAACATGGAAATTTTCAATAATGCACTTCGGTATAACATATTTCATAGACCCGAACCAGAAACTGGAACTAGAAGAAACAGAGTAACTCTGATTAAGTTAACTTTTTTTACAAAAAATATCAAAAGATGTTTGTAATCACAGTGTTTAAATAAAGACATTATTAAAAAATATCAAAAGCAATAAAACAATTTCACCTTGTGATCTACAAAGAGGCTAGATGTTTTAAGTGATTCTCTCTGAAACTGTTGGGCTTTTTATACGATGTTTTTATAAGCTTTAACACTCTGTTCTTTACTCTGTCATTTACTTTTTTATGTTATTATTTTTGTTTATTATGAAAGAATTAAAAATGATTTTATTAACATGATGCCTTAAATTGTTAACATGATGAACAGTTCCTTAAACCCAAATTAATTTTATAATTTAAAGCTGTTGCTTTCTCCAGTACATATGGGAAAATAAAAATTCCTTTTGCCAACAGTTACACCACAATGTGAATAGCAGACAGCCTATACCTTTATTATTAACCAACTGCTTGGATCTGAAGCCTGTAGAAGAGTTGACAGTTGAAAAGTTGATGGCTGTAGTAGAGAAGGCCATAGCTCCCAATTCTTTTCTCCTTTTACCAGTTGAAATATCATCAGGAACCTCCAAATTCTCAGAACTACCTGTCCACTGTCCTCCTGCTAGGACCATGGATTGCACCAGGTCATTCATGGCTGGGATGCAAATGAAAGCAAATGAATCAGCATGGATAATGTTTTGCTCTTCTATTTTATATTATAAATGATTTGGGTTTTGTCTATGAAGGATGTAAGTGAACACCAAAAACTATAAATATAAGGTCATTAGAATTATGACATGCTTTTGGTTGAATGAAATGAGTAACCCAAGGCTGATAAATTTCAGTAAATATATTATTACATTTCCATCATCTTAAATATAGGAGAGGACTTTTACTCTGTATAACTGCCATGCTTTTGTGCAGTGATATTAAATATAGTTAGAAGACTTCAAATGTGATTTTGTGATGACAAAAATATGGAATGAATAAAAGATGGAGAACAGTTCTTATACAGATTCATTATTGAAAATGATAAGAGTCCTTGGTCAGAGAAGGTTATTGAAGGAATTATTCATTTTATGAATCATATATACCATTCAATAAAAACCTGAAAGAGATGATATCCAAGGTGATTTAATGTAATTATGCAATTAACCATTCAACTTTAAAAGAAGACAAAAAGAGTACTATCATATAAATAATGACATTTTTTAAGGTTACAGGCCATTTTACTTATTTATATATTTAATTTAGCTCATTAAGGAAACAAATTCCTAATGCTAATGGTATTTTAAGTAAATTTCTTTGGGAAAAAGCTCAGTGATTATAATTTGTTGATTGTTTTTCTACCAACTTTTAAAAATCACTGGAATTTATAAGTATATTATAAGCATGTATAAACTATATGTATTAGTGAACATATATATGCAAATTCAGCACCAGTTTTGAAAAAGAATTTCTTCCAGATCCTTGTTTCAGAGGAAGAGTGTACTTTGAAAAATAAGAAAATTGGCATAGTCCAAAGAAAGGTTAGTGAAAAATTAGTAATGGAAGCCAGGGTAGTCATTTGAAAGAAGCTAAACTGTCATAAGGTCTTACACATGGAACGACGGTAGCAGGCCTTCATTTTGTCTTTATCCTTCGGTCTGTTCCTCAAAAAGGGCAGTCTTTTCAGTGCAACCACTTTAATGTCAGAGCATGAGAAAAAAACAGAAACAGAAAAATGAAAGAAAAAAAGGGAGAAGAACAGATGGGAGTTAAATGTTGAAATTAAGGACAGAAATGAATGTCTGAGTTTTAGCTATGTATGCTATACTAAAACTAAATTCTCATGCTGCTGAGTGATAATGAAATATGAATTATGTATTCTAATACTTTTAAAATATTTGGAGAAGTTCTAAAAAGAATGATGAGGAACATATACTTTGAAAGAATGGAGTGGCTAACAGTATAATACAGTAGCTGTTTGATTAGAATTATAGAAAGAACAATTTCATAATTTTGTAAAGGTATATCTCTTAAAATTAAGGCTATAAGTGGGTTATAAAATATATATGATAAAATGTACAAGTTTTTTCCATCCTGTTTTAACTTTTTTAAGGCTTTGTCATAGAAAAAAATTTACAACAAATGCACATTCTTCTACTGTATTTTAGTAATAATACACATCAACAAAAAACTAAGGTGCCCAAAAGTGCCTAAGTAATATGTAAAAAGCATTTAAAATTTCATTCTGAGGGGTAGGGGAGAAGGCCTCTCAAACAGGCACTGGGCATTCTCAGCAATCTAAAGATGTGGTAGTGCTCAGACACTGAAGTGGTTGGGAGCACTATATCACCACAGGAGTGCTTGTGTTATTCTCCAAGATACACAAAGCAATGCTCAAGGGTCTCCAAGGCTACACCTTGTGATTCATGGGGCTATATAACAGGGATTTAACAGGAGTTGGATGAATACTAGGTGTGTGCTCTAATCACTGTGTTACCTCTACTCCTCTTATATTCTCTTAATCTTTTATAGGTAAATACAAATTATGAGCAGTCTTTTCAAAGTCCTTTCTTTTTTCTTAAGGTGGAGGTGGGGGTTGCATACCTTGAGGTGCTCAGGTGCTATTCCTGGCTCAGTGCAGAGTCTGCTCCAGGAACCATTAAGTACCTGGAGTCAAACCCAGACCACCAAAATATAAGGCAGTCAAAGCTCAAATAGTCCTTGAGCTATTTCTCCAGCCCTTCAAAAGTCTTTCTATTAATTTTATATTGCAAAATATTTGTTAGGGGAAAGAAAAAAAAGTATTTGGTAGTGGTATGACTGTTCTAAATTGAGCTAAAAGATTAGGAAGCTGGTTGGGGGCAGACTGCCCTTTCTGACTGAAAGTCCAGAACCACACTCTTTAGTTCCATGACTAAACTCAAATAATATGAACAGCTTCATCTTCTCAGGTGAAATGACTATGGAACTGAAAACTGTGAGACCATTTTCAGAACAGGATTGGGCTGGGGCCACCTCAAACCCAAAAATTCAAAGGAATCAAGAAATTGTACAAAAATTGTTCCTGAAAATTATGGTTATAATTATAGAAGTCATTAACACAAAAATGAAAGTGCTCACTAGAATCACTTACATGCTTTTGCATTTTCTTTTTTTAGAATTTGCCATCATCTTATTAAAAAATCAAAGTTCTTTTCTTTTTGTCTTTGATCCATATCCAGCAGGGCTAAGAGTTGTTCCTGGAATAGTTCTAAGGAGATTATTTGGGCTCCTGGATGCAAATTATGCACTGAGATATCTTCCTGCCTGCCCGTCAAAGTTCTTTTGACAAATTGATGCATGTCACTTATTAAGGAACAGGCAATGGACAGTCAGATTCTTAACCAAACTATTACAAATAGTTGTAATTCATTTAAACTTTTAACTTTACCTATTTCCTTTCTAGCTTGGTCAACACAGCTATACTCAATGATTGAAAAAAGGAACCAAAAACAATGTAGAAATAGACACTAAACAAATCTGAATGGTTGCAGCATGCACATAGTGCCTTATTTAGTAATTTTGTTTTCTATAAGATTGGTTTACTGCCACTCATTTCAAATGGTTGGGATAAAAATAGTTCTAAATTTTCAATAAGTGAATCCCTCTTTTCAGTATGTAAACATATAATAATTTTCGCCGTAAACCAGAAAATTTTATTAAGAAATTCTGTAAAAAATTAGCATTGTTGGATTTTTTTTATCTACTGAATCCCAACAGTGCTCAGGCCTTACTCCTGGCTCTGTGCTCAGAAATCACTGTTAGTTCTGACAACAAAATCAATATTGGACATGTGTGAAGCAAGTACTATCTCTCTAGTCATTGTGTTTTCTTAATTCTAAAATGAAAACTTAAATTGTAGAGGAGTATTACTTTCTTCTGAATTGAATTTTAGATTTCTCTTCCATGAATATGAAAGAATGAGATTTCTAACAAGCAAGATGACCTCAGGAACTACAGTATTTCTCTTACTATACTATCGCTTCAGTATCCCAGTAATAAGAGTTTTAAACCTTTTACTTCAAAAGAATAGAACTGAAATATATACATATATATGTATTACACACATAAATGTTATATACACACCACATATATGTATACATACATATACTACATGTATGTATATGAGACACATGTATATATGTTTTTGATTTTTAACGTAGTGACTGGTGATATGAGTGGATTCACATTATCCTTTTTACATATTTAATGATAACACTGACACTAGTCAATTTCTTGGGTATCTATTTACTTTAAACAGGTGCATAACTAAGGAAGGAGTCTAGGGCCACTTCCAGTGATAAGGGCCTAAACACAATACTTTTTTTTGTGCCTTAGCTTAATAATAGAGTGGTACTAGGGCCTGACAGTGCTTGGAGACCACTAGGTCTACTCTAGAAATGATCAAGGGCTATGAAGTCTATACCTAGCAGTACTTGGGAATCATGGAGTGCTAGAAGTCAGAGTCTCATAAATGTAGTATTTGCTAGACACTTGGGCTATCTCCCTAGCTTTCTTGGACATCTTTAAAGGGCCTGTAATAGGGTTATTTTCTCTCTCTCTTAAAATATACTTATTTGGGTTTTTACTTGTTCTTCCTGTTTAGCTAAGCACACTAGTAATAAAATAAAAAGATCATTAATGAATTACGTAATGGCATATTATAATATGACATTTCTACACTTGTGATTAAAAAATTAAGCTCTAAGTTTTTATCTATCCATCTAGTATGTCTAAACAGAGCAATCTCTCAATAATTTTGTGACCTTCAATTATTCCTAAATCATGATTAGCAATTTATTCAAATTCATAACTATTTCTTTTTGCTTCCATTCGTATACGTTTCCTTCAATTTGACACCATACAAGTATAGAAGTAAAAGGCTGAAGGTGTAGTGTGGCACACTTGCCTTGCAGTCATGAAGGTGCAATAACTGGATTTGATACCAGGTACCACACACCAAAAAAAAAAAAAAAAAAGAGAGAGAGAGAATATGAGTAAAATGTCATGATGCTTTACTATTATATTTAATCTCAAGTAGTTATAAATGAGGACCTATAAATATTTGTAACTTTCTCCATATTATTACCTCATAAAGTCTGACATAAAGGTATAAAACATTTGCTCTATATTACTGGGGGTATTCTGAGTCCTCTTTAAATGTACCTTCTGTGCTATTATAATCATATAAAGAGAAATGCTGATTGCTGAAGGTATTTTCTTTCTCTCTTTTTTTTTCTTTCAGTAGGGACTAAACCCAGAGGGTCTCAAATATGAAAGGCAAGAAATCAACTGCAGAGCTCTCTCACAGGTCCTGCTGAGGTTATATTACAAATAATCTTTAGAAAAGATTCTAAATCAGTTGTAAACAACAAATATACTTAAATTTCTTTAAGTACTCACTGCTGCTTTTCTTGGTTCCCAAATTTTGGCCATCTTCTAAAGAGTTTGAACCTACTGAAGAACTATCTTGACTATCTTGATGAGGTAATTGAAGAAATCCTTCACCAGAGTCTGAACGGGTAGGAGTTAATGTTAGAGATTTTTGCCGTTCTCGATTAATATCTTTCTTAGATTTTATCAATTTTCTCATTTTCAGTGTGATCCAGTTGCCTCTCCTAACAAAGTTTTAAAAATTCTCATCAGTATAAAATTCAACATATAAATACTTAACAAAATTAGAAGTCTTTATCTGTTTTACAAAACAAAGATAAATAAATAAAATTTAGTTTAAAATACCTTCGAGGAGGAGATGGGTCATAAAATTTGTATTGATCCATAATTTTTTCTTCTAACTTTTCCTTTTGTCGTCTTAATTCATTTAATTTATCACTATAAAAATAAACTTTATATTTTAGGACATGAAAAGTTATCAATGACATTAAAAGATTTGGTTTAATCAAACATTTAAAAACACAAGTACAGATACCATGACTCACAACTAGGTGTTTACTATGTAGTGAAAATGGAATGCTTCCTATGTTTCCTTTTCCTTTTTCTGGGTGGGACCACATCCAACACTACTCAGGGGCTATTTTTGGCTCTGTATACAAGAAGTCTCTCCTGTTGGTGCTCAGGGGAACATATTTGATGCCAGGGATTTGAACTGGAGTTGGACTCAAGCAAAGAACGAGCCTTAACCTCTTTACGACTTCTTCCATACTCACGCCCTGCTTTGCTCTAAATTAGTGTTTGGTGCTTAAGACCAAACACCAATTCTCTGATTCACCTACTTAGCCCAATATTCTACTTTACTTTAAATTCAACTTGCTTTTTAAAAAAGAAATAGTAAATATTCAATTTTTAATTGAATAGTTCTATTTGAAGAAAAACTTTCATTTTACAACCTAATGATAAGGAACTCTCTTAATATTCTTCTAACTGCTAAAGAACCTTCTATTGGGATTAGAGAGATAGTGTAGGGGTTAAGGAATTTGTCTTACCTGTGGCTGACTCCAGGTAGAATCCTAGCACTGTATATGATTCCCCAAGCACCACCAGGAGTGATCCCAGATCAAAGAGCTAGGAGTAATCTCTGGTCACTATGGATGTGACCCAAAATCAAGCAAGCAAGCAATCAAAAAAATGGTCTATCAATATTAACTATAGCTCTATTCTTCTATCTATATAATGTCCTCAAATCATATATGGAACAAAGGATGAGACTTATATTAAGCAAAATACTAAAATACTGGATAGTTTTCTTGAAAGTATAGATTAATCTTGGACCCATAAGTCTTTATGGAGAAGGGTTTTCATTTTGGCAGAATGACTTAGGTTTAATTCAGTAATTATTTCCTGAGGCAGAAAAAATAGTAAAAAATGTTCAAATAAACAACCCAGTTCCCAGTGTTATTCCTGACACGCCATATGGTTCTCTGAGCCATACCAGGAGTGATCTCTAAGCCCAGAGCCCAGGATAAGCCCAGAGCATCACTGAGTATGGGTGAAAACAACGAAAAATTACTTCCATCAGTATATGATCTTCGCATTTGACCACATCTTAGTCTCAGCAGGGCATACTTCTAGGCTTGAGGGACCGACCACATGTGGAGCTAATATCTGAACAGAAATTGGCTGCATGCAGGGCAAGCACCTTAACCCTTGTACTATCTATCCAGCAACAAAGAATATATGCTATATAATAAACATTAAGATCAGGGCCCGGAGAGATAGCACAGTGGTGTTTGCCTTGCAAGCAACCGATCCAGGACCAAAGGTGGTTGGTTCGAATCCCGGTGTCCCATATGGTCCCCCGTGCCTGCCAGGAGCTATTTTTGAGCAGACAGCCAGGAGTAACCCCTGAGCACCGCTGCTGTGGCCCAAAAACAAAAAACAAAAACAAAAACAAAAACAAAGCAAACATTAAGATCAAAGTAAAGAGACAATAGAGTTAAGGACTGGAAAGACTGCCTCACAATTTGAAGTTCACCAAAAAGAGTGGTGAATGCTGTTAGGGAAATAGCTACACTAACAACTAGCATGACAATGTTAAAGAATGAGAGAAGTAGAATGCCTACCTCTAACACAGGGGTCAGGGAGGAGGGGGGACATTGGTGGTAGGAATGTTACACTGGTGAAGGGGAGTATTCTGTGTATGATTGAAACCCAACAACAATCATGCTTGTAAGCATGGTGATTAAATATTTTATATATTAAAACAAAACAAAACAAACAAAAATATATGCAAACTAAAAAAAAGATCAAAGCAAAATAATCTAACAAAACTTGGGACTGAAAATATGGCTCAGTGGTAGAATGCATACACTACATATGTAAGGCCCTGAGTTCAATATCCTGCACCAAAAAAAAAAAAAAAGGGAAAATATAAAAATCAAAAGTATCAATGGTACCAAAGAATACTATTTAACAATTTATATCTAATTAGATAACCATATATTACAAAGTCAAAGTTATTGATAGTTGAATTTTTTTTTTTTTTTTGGTTTTTGGGTCACACCCAGCAGTGATCAGGGGCTACTTCTGGCTCTATGCTCAGAAATTGCCCCCCGCAAGCTCGAGGGACCATATGGGACACCGGGATTTGAACCACTGACCTTCTGCTTGAAAGGCAAATGCCTTACCGCTGCGCTATCTCTCCGGCCCGATAGTTAAATTTTAGACATATGATTTCAACACCAATCTTATCACTAGTGTAAACTTCCATTACCAGTACTCCCATACTCCATCATCCCCTCCCCCAATCAACTTTCCTTTTTTTTTTTTTTTTTTTTTCTTTTGGGTCACACCCGACAGCGCTCAGTGGTTATTCCTGGTTCTATGCTCAGAAATCGCTCCTGGCAGGCTCAGGGGACCATATGGGATGCCGGGATTCGAACCACCGACCTTCTTTTTTTTTTTTTTTGGTGGTTTTTGGGTCACACCCGGCAGTGCTCAGGGGTAATTCCTGGCTCCAGGCTCAGAAATTGCTCCGGGCAGGCACAGGGGACCATATGGGATGCTGGGATTCGAACCGATGACCTCCTGCATGAAAGGCAAACGCCTTACCTCCATGCTATTTCTCCAGCCCCAAACCACCGACCTTCTACATGAAAGGCAAATGCCTTACCTTCATGCTATCTCTCTGGCCCCACCCCAATCAACTTTCTCCACTCCCAAATCAACCTCCCTCATCCCTTGTCTGCCACCTTGGCAGGCACATTATAAAATTCTGTAGTTTCAGCTTAGATCTCATGTATACTTTTTTTCTTTTCTTTTCTTTCTCTTTCTTTTTTTTTTTTTTTTTTTTTTTTTTTAGCATTCAGGCATTACTCCTGGCTCTGTGCTCAGAAATTATTCCTGGCAGGCTCAGGGGACCATATAGTATACTGAAGATTGAACCCAGGTCAGCCACATGCAAGAGAAACACCCTACCAGCTCTGCCTTCTCCAGCCCCATGATCTCATGTTTTGATTGTTTGTGATTTGAATATATAGCTAAACTATTCTCCCTCATCACCAATATAAACAAGCCCAGAATACTGTTCCTTCTATATTTCATTTCTTCCCCATCTCAATTTCCTTTCCTTAATTTCTTTTCTTTATTGTCCTTTTCCTCCCTAGGCTAGGGTCACCCTAGGTCATGGGTGAACTAAGCATCCCCCGCTTACATTATTACATTTCATAATACAAATATCTTATACATCACAGATAATGAAATCTCCAAGTGTTTGTCTTTGTTCTGGTATACTTTGCTCAACATGCTATCTTCCAGTTCTAATCAGTTTGCAGCAAATTTCATACTTTTATTATTCCTTGCAGCTATATTCCATTCCCTATTGATAAGTGCTGCTGAGTACTATTTCATGTGCCTATTGGGGATCTACTTCCTCTGAGAAGTGCCTGTTCATTTTCTCTATCTGTTTTTGGATAGGATTTTTAAATATTGTTTAAGTTAATCTTTGTTAGTACTTTATATATCCTGGATATTAAACACTTATTTGAGGTGCTGAATATGACGATTTTTCCCATTTATTTCTCTGTCTTTTAGTTTTTTCTTGGGGGGGGGGCACACCCGTTTGACGCTCAGGGGTTACTCCTGGCTAAGCGCTCAGAAATTGCCCCTGGTTTGGGGGGACCATATGGGATGCCGGGGGATTGAACCTCAGTCCTTCCTTGGCTAGCGCTTGCAAGGTAGACACCTTACCCCTAGCGCCACCTCACCGGACCCACTGTCTTTTAGTTTTAGCCCACATTTCTTTTGCCACGCAGAAATTCTTCAATGTGATGTAGTCACATTAGCTTAATTTTTATTTTGTTGCCTTTTCTGAAGGTATCAGATCATTGAAAATGTCTTTGAGGTTCAAATCTTGGAACATTCTGCCTATGTTTTCTTCAGTGTACTTCATATTTTCTGGATGGGTCTCTAGGTCTTTGATCCACTTTGAATTGACTTTTGTGTAAGGTGTGAGACAGGGATCAAGTACATGCAGTTAGCCAGTTTTCCTAGGACCATTTGTTGAAGAGGCTATCTTTACTCCATTTCATGTTTTCAACACTTTATCAAAAATTAACTGTATACATGTGGTTTTCTCCTTGGGTTCTGACTTGATTCTGACCTACTGATCAGAGAACCTATCTGTATTTCAGTGCCAGGCTATTTTAACTACTATAGCTTTATAATACGGTTCACAATTAGGTAATGAGATACCTCTGCATTTCTTATTTTTCAATATGGCTTTCACTATTTGTGGTCTCTTCTGATTTTGTACAGACTTTATTATTGACTTTTTTGGGCTCTTGAAGAATGTCATTTGGATAGAGATTGCATTGAATCTATATAATAGTTTAGGTAGGATAGTCATTTTAACAATATTGATTATTTCTATACTTGAGCATGGGATAATTTTTCATTTTCGACTTTCATTTCTTTAAGTGACTGAAAGTTACGATGGTATAGCTCTCCCGAGTCTTTGTCAGGTTGATTTTTAGATTTTGATGTTCTGGATACTATTTTAAATGGGATAGACTTCTTGATTTCTTTCTCCTTTTTTGTATATAAGAATACAACCGGTTTTTGTGTAATTCTGTGTACTGACTTTGATGCCAGCTCCATGTATTTATTGTTTGTTTGTTTGTTTGTTTTTTGGTTTTTGGGCCACACCCAGCGGTGCTCAGGGGTTACTCCTGGCTGTCTGCTCAGAAGTAGCTCCTGGCAGGCACAGGGGACCATATGGGACACCGGGATTCAAACCAATCACCTTTGGTCCTGGATCGGCTGCTTGCAAGGCAAACACCGCTGTGCTATCTCACCGGGCCCTGTTTGTTTGTTTCTTGGAGCATTTTTGTGGACCCTTTAGGGTCATTTATGTTTATTATCATGTCATCTGCAAATAGTGATAATTTGCATCACTTTTGTTTTTCTTCCCTTTCTTGCTATAGCCAGAATATCTAGTACTACATTCAATAAAATTGGAGACAGTGGACATTCTTTCCTTGTGCATGATCTCAGAAGAAATGGTTTCAGATTTTCATCAGTAAGAATACTAGCTAAAAAAAAAAAGATACCAGCTATGGGTTTGTTATCAATGGCTTTTACTATCTTGAACAAAGTTCCCTCCACCTCTATTTTGTTGAGGGTATTTATCAAGGATCTGTGTTGTATCTTGTCAAAAGCTTTCTCTAAACAATTGATATAATTAGATGGCTCCTATCTCTTTTTTTGTTTGTTTGTTTTGGTTTTTGGGCCACACCCAGTGATGCTCAGGGGTTACACCTGGCTCTGCACTCAGAAATCGTTCCTGGCTTGGGGGACCATATGGTACACCAGGGTATCAAACCGTGGTCTGTCCTAAGCTAGTGTGTGCAAGGCAAACACCCTACTGCTTGCACCACTGCTCAGGCCCTGGTTCGTATCTTTTCTGAGTGGCATTTTGTGATAACTGATTTGCCGATTTGCCTATGTTGAACCATCCTTGCATACCTGGTATGAATTCTATTTAATCAGAGTGTGTGATTTTTTTTTTTTATGTGTTGCTTGTGTTGCTGGATTCTGTCGTTGATATTCATCAGGGAGTTTGGTCTGAAATTTTCTTTGTGGAAATGTCTCTGTCTGCTTTGGGTATTAGTGTAATGTTGGCTTCATAGCAAGTATTAGGAAGTGTTCCTTGTGTTTGATATTTTGAAAGAGCTTGACAAAGTTAGTGAATCTTCTGTGAAGACTTGACAAAACTCATCATGAACCTATCCAGACAAGACTTTTGTTACTTTTTTAAAATTCTTTACTTTTGATTGACCTGCTTAAGCTTTTAGCTTCTGAGATTACATGACTTTAATAATCCATTCATTTCGTCTAGGTTCTCAAGCTTAAGACCATAAAGTTGTCCATATTTTGAATTACTGAAGAGCATGTTGTAATTTCTTCACTTTCATCTCTGATCCAGTTTATGTGAATATTTCCCTTCTTTTTTTTTTCTCGCGTCTAGCTAAATATCTATCTTATTTATTCTTTCAAAGAACCAACTCCTGTTTCGATGATTGGAATTGCTTTCTTAATTTCTATGTTGTTGATTTCTGCTTTCATTTTCACTATCTCCCTCTTTCTACTATCTTTGAGTTTGTAGTTCCTTCTCCAGATTTTTGAGATGTGTGTTTGGATTGTTGATTTGGGCAGTTTTCTTCATGTAGGCCTGCAATGGTATAGATTTTCTTCGTAGTACAGCATTTTGCTGTATTACAGTGCAATTTCCAATCACCAATATCCCAGTTTCCCAACCTACTGAAGCATGCCCCTTGACAGATACAAATAATTTATTTGATATTGCTTGATAAAACTAAATGGTAATGCAATTTATGGAAAAACTTCACTAAAAGAAAATTTGTGAATATTTTCATATCTAGCAGTGGGGTCACTATGTCATTGTCTTAAGTATATTAAGTTATGTACTGCTAGTTAAACATTCCATTTTTAGTTTTGCTTGTGTGTCTTCTATGAGCTCATACCATGATTCATAGGTATAGATGCTGGGACAGGTGTGGGGAATGAGGGGTCAGCCTGCTCTGGTTCCAAGGAGTCCCTGAAAGTGTCAACTACAAAACAAGCATGCTTGAGTTCCAGCATGAATTCCACACCTCCACCCTTAGCTTAGTCCCCTGGTCTACCAATGTAACAGGTCCATTTTGTGTTTAGCTCCTTATAGTTTGGGTCTCTCGATTCTATTGTCGTTGACTTTGGCTTGTGTGTTTAGTTGTGACTTTTTTTAGTGGTGTTTTATTCTTGAGGATGCCTTTAGTTTCAATGTCATGGACTATTCTGGCTATGTTTTCCTCTATGTTCCTTATGGCTTCAGGTCTGATATCAATGGTTTTCATCTATTTTGATTTGACCTTTGTGCACAGTGTTAAAGAGAGGCCTGAGTCTACTCTTTTGCATGTAATTGACAAGTTTTCTCAACACACTTGTTGAATAAGCTTTCCTTGTTCCATTTCATATTTCTTGTCCTTTTATCAAAGATTAGTTGCTCATATAGCTGTGAGTCAATCTCAGAATATTCAAGTCTCTTCTACTGATCTAAAGTTCTGTCTATATTCTATTATCATGCCGTTTTAATGACAAGTGCTTTATAGTACAGTTTGAAGTTGGGGAAAGTGATGATTCCATCTTTTTTTTTTCAAGGATTGCTTTAGCTATTTGTGGAGGTTTATTGTTCCATGTGAATTTAGAAGTATTTAATCAATTTCTTTGAAAATATATGTAACTACTGTAATAAAAGTAATTTGCATTTTCATTCAAAGTTTTGTGAAAGTACAATAGGAAACAGAAAATGTTTCCATATTACTAAAAAAAAGGTTTATTCATACAGTAGTCATATTAGAAAAAGAATAAAAATAGTAGTATATTAAGCACTTGATCTTAAAGAAAATGGTGACAAATTCTGTTCAGTAGGATAATCAGAAGTACTGAAGGTTCCATTACAAGTGAAACTATAAAGCATTTCCTTTTGTGACTTAATGCAATAATACAGGTTTTATTAGAAAAGAGAGAGGTAAAGAAATCAGGAAGCTGATAGTGTCTTTCAGTTGAGAGGGAAGGTTGAATTAGGATAATTGAACTGATGTGAATGATTCTACAGAAGATGTTAAAGAACAAAAGTTTCCAGAAATTGTGCTATAGAGCAGACAAAACAAAACAACAAAAACAGAAAATAGTGTGTAACAACCCATTCTTTCTTATAAAGAACCTCTAAATTTTCAGTAGTACCTATTCACTTGTTCCTGAATGTGACAGAAACAGTCATTCAGCAAGAAATGCATGGCATGTTTAAGGATCAAGAGTTTTAAATTAAGTTCACATGTAAAATAGATAATCATAGAAGCATCAGAAATAAATTAGTCTCCAAGGGTCAGGATATTAAGAAACATAAGTTCTAGAGAAGCTCTTTGCTATATAACTAAAATCTCAAATGTCAAAACCTCAGAAAGCTTTTGATAGCTCACTACTTATCTTTTATTAATAATTTTAATTTAGTCACCATGAGATACACAGCTACAAAATTATTCATGATTGTGTTTCAGTCAGTCATACAATGTCCATAACCATCCCTTCACCAGTGTACTTTTCCCACCACCAATGTCTTCCATTTCTCTCATACCCTGCCCTCCCCTCCCCACTGTCTGCCTCTATATCAAACCTCTCTCTCTCTCTCTCTCTCTCTCTCTCTCTCTCTCTCTCTCTCTCTCTCTCTCTCTCTCTCTCTCCCTCCCCCCCCTCCCTCCCTCCCCCCCCACATCCACTCTCTTCCTTTTAGGCACTGTACTCACTCACTGTTTCTTACTGAGAGAGTAAAGGCATGATAGGACTGAAGATGTAATTCAAACTAGCCAGACACAAATGTGAAGTTTTCTAAATTTTGCACTCATTTTAAAATTAAAAGTTCACACAAATCCAGCATTTGCACCATAATATATTTGTTCATTGATATAAAAATATTCCCTACCCCAAATTCAAAATCAAACTGGTGTTTCAAAAGTGTATGGTGCATCCTGGCTCCAAATGTATTCTCATACCATTATGTCTGGAAAGCATACATATTATTTCATCCCCTTTGAATAATTTAGAAATAAGAGTTCTCAAATGACTAATCTCTATTTTAGACCAAAAAAACCTATGCTCAAACAAATGAAGTAGCCTGTGATTACTTATTGATTAGGCAAATTAGGAGCTATTTGATTTCAATGTCTGTGCTATTTCTTTTAATTATACTGTGCTGTTTCTCATTAAGTAGGCAAGGGGAAAATAAGAATTGGGAAAATGTGAATCGTGGTATTGTACAGATCACCTGAGTAGTATTTCAAAGTGCAAAATTATTAGGTACCTACATGTACTGCCTTTGTTCAACATGAAAAAGATCCTTGCTTTCCATATTCTGCTCCAACAATGTTCTGTTCTGTAGCATTAATGTCTGAATTTGATCTAGCAGATGTCGATTTTCTTCTTCTAAATTTCCTTTTAGCTGGCTTAGCAACTGTTTAAACATAAACAATATTTTAAAAATAATTACATTTTCATTCAGATAAGTTGCCCAAGACATCTGAAAAAATATAAAATACTTCACAAAGGGGGCTGGAGAGATAGCATGGAGGTAAGGCGTTTGCCTTTCATGCAGGAGGTCATCTGTTCGAATCCCGGTGCCCCATATGGTCCCCCGTGCCTGCCAGGATCAATTTCTGAGCCTGGAGCCAGGAATAGCCCCTGGGCACTGCCGGGTGTGACCCAAAAACCACAAAAAAAAAAAAAAAAAAAACTTCACAAAGGCTTAATTCTCCTGCTGTTTTAACAATTAGATGGCTGCACTTTGGTCAGAACATAAATAATTATTTTAGTAACAATAGCTAACACACTAGATTCTAAAGAATTGTACATAAGCATATTCTTAATTCTCATATTAAATTTAAAACATAAACATTTTGTTAAAGTTTTTACATCCAGTTTTCCAAACACTACTTTCTTCAATACTGTCTATATAGGTACTTTAACATCATTCTTTACTCAATGTTTTCAGGGAACCTTAAAAATATGTGTTTTGATCATAAAAGGAATTAAATGATCATGTCATTGGCAGCTGGGTTGCAAGCAGTGTTATTTTGCTTTATCTCTGTAGTAGATAACTAGTTAGGTAAGAGGTTCAAATAGAAGTCAGAAAACAAAAATCAGTGATTCAAAAATCACATATTACTGAATCCTAATATTTGAAATACAGCAGCTCTAGAAACCAGACATTTTCAAATATAAAAAAGAAGAAAAGTATTTTTAAAATACTATGATAATCCTTAAACACAATACAGATCTAATAATTGTAGATACTATACTGTTTATTTTTTTCTACATATTGTTAAAATAAAATGTTATTTGTGATGTGATAAATTCATTACAAGACTGTAAATAAATACACTGCCTACTATACTAACATATTCTCTGCAATGTGACTATTTTTCCAGGGGAGGAGTCTGAGTCATACCCAGCAATGTTCAGAGGCTCTTTCTAGAGTCATGTGCAAATGCTTGGGTACTGTGCCAGGGACCATTCTCAGGCTCCTGCAAGCAAAGTATATATGGTCCAGCTTTCTAAGATACTCCTCTTCCACTCCATTTTTTTTTTTTTTTTTGGTTTTTGGGCCACACCCAGTAACGCTCAGGGGTTACTCCTGGCTATGCACTCAGAAGTTGCTCCTGGCTTGGGGGACCATATGGGACACCGGGGGATCGAACCGCGGTCCGTCCAAGGCTAGCGCAGGCAAGGCAGGCACCTTACCTTTAGCGCCACCACCCGGCCCCTCCACTCCATTTTTTTACTCTTATCATTAAGTTGTTGATTCAGGCCGAAGAGATAATACAGCAGGTAAGGTGCTTGCCTTGCATGCTGCTGACCACAATTCAATCCCAGCATCCCATATAGTCCCCTGAGCCCTGACAGGAGTAATTTCTGAATGCAAAGCCAGGAGCAAGCCTTGGGCATCAGTGGGTGCGGACCCAAAACCAAATGAATAAAGATGTGGAAATTAATTATCCTCTTTTGAATTTGCAATATCTTTCACCAAAAGAGGTGACATTGATGGCATGGCATCTTAAGGTTCGGACCACTAGACTTTAAGAGGTCTCAACTCAATTTCTTGGTATCCTAAAGGATGAGAGACTATGGGGGGACACCCTAGATCAACTGGCATTAGCAGATCAAGAGCAAGTCCTACTGATGAACTACTCTTTCCTTCCTTTTCATCTTTTTGTTGTTGTTGTTGTTGTTTTTGGGCCACATCCAGCAGAACTCAGAAGTTACACCTAGCTCAGTGCTCAGGAATTTCTCCTGAATTGCTCCGGAGACCATATGGAATGCCAGGATCGAACCTGGGTCAGCTGCCTGCAATGCAAATGCCTACCTGCTGTGCTATTGCTCTGTACCCTGGTGAACTGTACATCAACACATTAATCAACACACCTAAACATTCTACCTAATCAACATATCTAACTGTAAATTTCATGAGTGAAAAGTATTTAAGGTTTCCACTGAGGTTCTATTGTTATTGTCAACATAAAACTGACAAAACATAAAAAATATAATAAATGTTACATGTATAAATATCCCAATGAATTGTCATAAAATAAATGCATATGAAACCAGCACTTATATTAAGAAACATTTCATTAGTTGTATATCAGAAATAATCATGTTCTCTTCCATCTACCATTCCTCCCACAAAGATAAATTACTAAAAACTTCCTTTTCCACTTCCTCCAAATCATGTTATTTGACTTATCCCCTAGCCAAGAGACAACATTAATTCAAGATGAAATAATCGATCAGGACAAAAAAGGGAAATAATATAGATCCTTTTTCTTCTATTTCCAAAAATACCTTTTAGGGTCATAAAAATAGTTAAAAAAAAAAACCTGATGAGCATGTCCAGCATGTACACGATTTCAGACTTAATCCCCAGCATGCAGGAACCACTACTGGTGTATCCTTAATAACCTTCAGCACCATTCTGTCATTTGGTAATCCCAAACAACAAAACCAAAGAGAAAAACAGCAACACCCCAAAATCCAGAAAAGGTAATAGCAAGGAAAAATAGTGTGAAATCTTAGGAAAGCTCAGAATAGCTGGCTGTTTCACTACTCAGACTGGGTCTTAAGAAAACCAGAATTCCCATGGCATTAAAAATCATTGCTTTGGCTTCTTTGAATGTTCCTTCTCCAGATTTCTACTTACCAATATCCTAAATTCCTTTAAATATTTGTACAATGATGAGTAATAAAACTTTTAGTATCAGCTTTCTTATTTACCCTGATAATTCTCATTTCTTGTTAGTCGATTCCATTTTTCACTTACACACGATTTGTAATCTTTTAGCAGTTTTTCTCAACCTTACTCTGACCAGGGCCTCCTTTCAACCTTGTTCCTTCCTGTGGTCTTTTTGATCCCCTAGTGCCATGGCCTCCCACATTTATGTGATTTTTTTAATCTGTGGCCCCATTAGAAAATCCAAGGAACTATTATGGCCCAGATAAGAAATACTATCATAATACATATGTAAACTATAAACTACTTTTCAAAATAATTAGAGCAGTGCTCTGTCCTATGTGCTCTTTCAGAATCATTCCATTCTTGAATAAGAGATTGAATCTATTTTGTTTCCACTTAAACTTTGAAGGGGCTCCAGCTGCCTCAATGAATAGAATGCAAAAAAAATATTGTTTCATGACCTCTAACAAAGGGTCATAAAGGCAGAGATGTTTTCTGTCTGGATTTCGGTATATTGTATGAAAGTCCAAACAAACCCAAGAACTGAGACCAAAGGACAAATAAATGCTGCCTCCAGATGAGAGTTAGATTCACTCACCTGTCAGCACTTGGTGAATCTTCCATCTGATGGCCCAGATATAAACAGAAAAGAGAAATCTGGCTCTACTATTCTGTCTAAAATGTGATCCACAGTGCTCGCATCACCAGCACATATACTAAAATGTGATTCACAGAACCTGTGAGCTTCATTAACAGTTGTTTATATCACTGAGTTTTGGATATTTGCCTAAATAGTCATATTGAATAACTGTAATACGCTCTTATATCTATTGACTTATTTTACCAGAACACAAGCTCCACAAGAAAAGATTTTTACCTTTTTGAAAAGAAACTGGGGAGGTTTGAGTCACACCTGGCAGTGCTTAGGGGTTACTCCTGGCTCTTCACTCCAATTACTCCTGGTGGCGCTTGTGGTACCATATGGGATGTTGGGGGTTGAACCTGGTTGTGTGCAAGGCAAGAATCCCACCCACTATACTATTACTTCAACCCACAACCTTTGGCTTAATAGTACAATGCCCAGGTGGTTAGAAATTTTTTATCAAGAATAATAGCATACTTTTTACACTATTCAAATATTAAAATATTCAGATTAGCTAATAGTAATACATATTGAAATTAATGGTAAATTTAATCTCATATCTGAATTTCAATTATTGCTGAGTAATTCTCTTTAATAAACTTTAAAACATAAACTGCTAGTTTCATTTTAACTATAGTCTTTTAATTTTCAGGAATGACTTGATGCCTAATAAAGGAAAATAATCACTATAAGTGTTAAAGCTCACCTCACATTGGTTATTTAATTTTGTCGATGTGATGTCCAACTGTTGGTATTGTTCCTTTAACTTTGAAAATTCAGCTTCTAATCTTGTTTGTTCCAGTTTGGAATTATTTAAAAGACTTTTCAAATTTTTATGATCTGTTTGTAAAACTTCAGATTCTTTTAAAAGCTGATTATATATATGATTCAACCTATAATTAAAATAAAAAAATGAGAATCTAATAGCTTTCATTATTATTTATACAATTTGAAAGTACCACAATTCACATTCAGACTTTTTAGATATTATGGTTCTTTGGAAATTAAAAGAAATTTAATTTTCTCTTTCCTTTTCCTTTTTGCTATTGTAATAACCAGATGTCACACACTGAATTGTGGAAATAGCATAGCATACATGGTTTAGTTGCAGTTAACACTAGGAGTTTCATATTGAACTTGATGGTAGAAAACTTACTGCAGTGTTCATGTGCACTTGGTTGGGCTGTACTTTGTTCCAACATCGGAGATCATAAATAGTTGTGCTGCCTACATCACATGTGGCATGTGAGTTAGTGCCAGGAGTCTTACTTATTGTCACATAAGGCACACACTCTACCACTGAGCTATTTCTGAGCTCCATAAAAAATGTATTCTGGCAGTTTCTAAAATGATATGAAGTAGGGCCAGAAAGACAGTACAGCAGGTAAGGTACTTGTCTTATACTTGTCTTATAGCCAACCTGGGTTTGACCCTCAGCACCACATATGGTCCTCTGAACATTACCTGGGTTATCCCTGGGTACAAAGCCTGCAGTAAGCTCTAAGCACTGCCAGGTATGGCCCAAACCCCCACTCACCCACCAAATGATAAGAATAGATTTAATTCTGTAAAAATAACATTGCTAAAAATTCTGAGTACTTTTCTCTGGGAAGCAAATATTTTAACACTTAAATATGTTGAAGGTATAAAGATATTCATAATTTTATTATTAAAAGTGTTGGTATGGAGCTGGAGATATATTACAGTAGGCAGGACATTTATTTTGAATGCTGCTAACCCCAGAACCCCAGATGTTCTTTTGGGTCCACCAGGAATGATCCCTGAGCACAGAACCAAAGTAGAGGCCAATGTGACCCAAAAATAAAAAATAAAAGTGTCAGTATAAAAATAGACGAGGGACCGGAGAGGTGGCGCTAGAGGTAAGGTGTCTACCTTGCAAGCGTTAGCCAAGGAAGGACCGCAGTTCGATCCCCCAGCGAACCATATAGTCCCCCCCCAAGCCAGGGGCAATTTCTGAGCGCTTAGCCAGAAGTAACCCCTGAGCATCAAATGGGTGTGGCCCAAAAAACAAAACACACACACACACAAATAGATGTAAAGCTAAAAGGTTAAAAGAGAAAGTAATGAGTCTAGTATAGATTTTATAGAGAACTGAAATATAAAGCTTTACAAAAAATTTAATAATCACACTCAAGAGAATAAATCAATATAGTACAAGATATATAGAGTATGAATATGTAGCTTGATAAATCAACACAGACTTAAACCAAAAGTTTTAACTTTTGAGATTCCTGTAGCTGTGGCATATTATTAATATTTATGTAACTCATAATTATTAATTTTTTGTTTAATAGCAGTATGATATCATTAATACCTAAAGCAGTTAAAATAAAAAACTTAAAAGTAGTCGTTAGAAGATAGACAGTAGATGGGGCCGGAGATATAGCATGGAGGTAAGGTGTTTGCCTCTCATGCAGAAGGTCAGTGGTTCGAATCCCGGCGTCCCATATGGTCCTCTGAGCCTGCCAGGAGCAATTTCTGAGCGTAGAGACAGGAGTAACCCCTGAGCACTGCCAGGTGTGACACAAATATCAAAAAAAAAAAAAAAGAGAAGAAAAAAAAAGAAGATAGACAGTAGATAAAGTACCTACCCTGCAAGCATGAGGCCTGGAATTAAATTCTACATTCTATCTGCATGCACTGAGTATAATTCTGAAGCTCTGTTTATGTATAACTCTACCATTTGTGATCCAAAGCATTTTAAAGGGATCATGGCTGTACTATAGCTGTGTGTGTATATGTATGTATGTATATAGTGTGGGTATCCCCTCCCCCAACTCATTTATCCCACCTGAATGATCATAACTGCCTACACCTGGAATGGGTGGGTAGAGGAGTCTGCAAGGGGGAAGAGAGTGGGGATAAGAAGGAGAGTTAGACAGAAAAGCGGGAGAGAGCCATCATCATCATAGATACAGCATCGGGTTCAGTATCAGCAACTCGGCATCATATTCAGCATTAATAGCAATTGAGCATCATTGAAGAAGCAGCAGCAGTACCATCACCAAAGGGAGTTAGTCAGCCTGGAAGCCAGTTAGGAAGCCTGGAAGAAGCAGTTGAAAGGGAGACAGAGGCCGAGAGAGCCCAGAGGGAGTAGACAAGTAGCTGCTAGGAAAAGGCTTAGTATAAGAGGCCATGTGAGAAGGTGTGCATGGCGGTAGGGACCATGAAATAAAGCTGGCTGACTCCTGAAACTTCATCTAACTGCTTTGTGACTCTCTCCACCTTCACCCTGCAACCTTCAGACCTGCCAGACCATAGGGGCTGTGGAGCCGGGCTGAGCCCAGAAAGACCTCACCATCCTCACACCAACACTAGGACTAATTAATTTATATTAAAACAACATATAGAACTAAAACTAAAGTATACGATTCTGAAAAGCATATGTGTGGACACAATGATGGAATGTGACCCTAATAAGCACAATGGTTTTGCATATTCAAGTACCACAACAGGATATGTGAACATGAGAAAATAGTGTGTTAGTACTACAATCACACAACTACAACCAAGGATGCTGTGTGATTCCTAGCTATAAAAGAAAGAGGCAAAGTGAATTAAAAAAATTTTTGAAATATGAATCAGGGGCTAGGAGACAGTTCAAAGGGCTGGGATGAATAATTTGCATGCAGAAACTCTAAATTTAATCACCTATTTCCAGTTGTCCCTTGAGCACCAAGCTCAGAGTAGCCACTGAGCACCCCCAGTACACTCACCCAAACAAACAATACAAATATATCAAGGAGAAAATTATAAGATTGGTCACTTGCAGCAACTTCAAAAGACAATCATTTGAACACTGTAAGTCCAGCAAAAAGAAAAATAAAGAATTGTGTTTCATTACTTCCTGTTTCAATAAAATATTTAAATGCTCTCAAGGACCACAAATACTACTATATATGGTAGTCTAAATTTTAGTGTGTAGAGGCTAGAGCGGTGGTGCAAGTGGGAGGGCATTTGCCTTGCAAGTGGCTAACCTAGAATGGATCGCAGTTTGATCTCGCATCCCAGATGGTCTCCCCAAGCCAAGAGCTATTTCTGAGCACATAGCCAGGATTAACCCCTGAGCATCACCGGGTGTGGCACAATTTACACTGGATGCAATAATACAAAGTTAAAATATATAAATATTTATTACCTCTCATTTTCACCACAAAGTTTCTTGTATTCTGCAGCTATGGTCTCATGGTTTTTGTTTTCAAGCAGCATCTTTTCTTGTTCTACTTTCAATGTTCTTTCCAAATCATCCAACTGTCCTTTCTGTTTTAGTAACTGATTATACCTAAAAAAAAAAAAGTTATATATCTAATCATAATATTTCCTTAGGAAAATATATTGAGAAATAAATATAATAATAGTATTATTTAGTCCTTTAGATCTAGCACACAAAAAATATTCTTACCCAAATAAAACTGGTTTAAAACAAACAACACAAGAAATATAATGAATTACCTATCTTCAAGGTCTTTATGTTCCACCTCAAGATTTTTGTGGGCAGATTTTAGTGTTCCATGTTTGGCAATAAGAGATTCATATTCTGAAGCCTGACGTTCATGGAGAAGTTCCAGCTTTTCATGATCTTTGACCAAAGAATCATAGAGAGATTTCAGGTCTTCTCTCTCTTTGATTACAGATTCATTTTCATTTTCTAAGGCAGACTGCTGAATTAGGAGTTGTGCATTCTGGTTCATAAGCGAGGTACTTTGAGAGTTTAGGGTAGAATTTTCAACCTATAAAGGGTGTATGTTATCAGACTTGAGAAAAATAGCTAATTTGTTCCTTTTATAAAAACATTAAATTAAACTAATTAGGAAACAAAATAAGCATTGCATATATATTAATAAAACATTTCAAATAATAATTTCAGAATCCCCCCAAAAAAGCAAATATTTTCCTTGGGTCTTTTTGTTTTGGAGGCCACACCTCGCTATGCTCAGGGCTTACTCCTGGCTCTCCACTCAGGAATCACTACTGGCAGTGCTCGGGGGACCATGTGAGATGCAAGGTTTGAATATAGGTTGGCCACATGTGAGCAGTGCCCTAATCACTGTACTTATGTTCTGGCCCCTCATTTTCTTTTTTTTTTCTTGTTGCTTTGGGTCACATCCAGTGGTGCTCAGCGGTTACTCCTGGCTCTGCACTTGGGTGTCATTCCTGGAAGTGCTCGGGGAATCATAATGGATTCTGGGAATTGAATCTGGATCAGCTGCATAAAAGGCAAATGCCCTTCCCTCTATGCTATCTATCAATCTGGCCCCTCATATAGATTCTTGACAGAGGTATTATAATATAACTGATACATATGTTTTAAGATTATATCTATAAATGTGTTTTGGGGTGAATTATTTTAAATAAAGGTAGTTAGCAACTACTTGTTTGTATTATACCCATGAAAAGTATAAAATTTATGGAACTCAATTATTTTTTGAACTTTCAGAAGTGAAAAATATTTGTAAAGATTCAACTGGAAATTTTCTCAAACGCAAATTGAATTATTTATTTATGAGCTCTGACAAAAGTTAAGAGGTATCATAGTATCTAACATATTTAATATTAATGGTTTAATGCATCATCACTGCATCACATCCACCACAAAATTAACAATAATCTTCTATCATTGATTCAGTGAGAAAACCATTTTCTCCCTCTAAGAGTTTAAAAGAATGACTTTATGTACTATTTTATATATTATCTTATTATTTTTTTTGTTATTTTTGTTTTTGTTTTTTGCTTTTTGGGCCACACCACTGATGCTCAGTGGTTACTCTTGGCTACATGCTCAGAAATCACTCCTGGCTTGTGGGACCATATGGGATGCCAGGGGATCAAACTGCGGTCTGTCCTAGTTTAACGCGTTCAAGGCAAATGCCCTACCACTTGTGCCACCGCTCTGGCCCTTTATTAGTGATTTTTTTTTTTTTTTGGTTTTTGGGCCACACCCGGTAATGCTCAGGGGTTACTCCTGGCTATGTGCTCAGAAGTTGCTCCTGGCTTGGGGGACCATATGGGACACCGGGGGATTGAACCGCGGTCCGTCCAAGGCTAGCGCAGGCAAGGCAGGCACCTTACTTTTAGCGCCACCGCCCGGGCCCCTTATTAGTGATTTTTAATACCAAGCAATAATAATAAAAATCAAACTCTTGAAATAAATAAAAGGGCTCAGAGCAAATATAACAATATCATCTTTGGGCCCAGAGAGATAGCACAGTGGTGTTTGCCTTACAAGCAGCCAATCCAGGATCAAAGGTGGTTGGTTCGAATCCTGGTGTCCCATATGGTCCCCCATGCCTGCCAGGAGCTATTTCTGCGCAGACAGCCAGGAGTAACCCCTGAGCACCGCCGGGTGTGCCCCCCCCCACAAAAAAAAAACCATATCATCTTTATTTTATTTATATTTTAGAGGCTATAGTTTTTGTTTGTTTTGTTTATGGGTCACACCTAGTACTGCTCAGGGATACTCCTGTCTTTGCCCTTAGGAATTAGTCCTGGCAGGCTAGGGTACCCATAAGAGATGCCAAGGTCAAACCTAGTCAACTATGTCCAAGGCTATAGCTTTCCTCAGTTAAGTGTTTTTTTAAGTGCTGCTACCTTTTGATCCTGTTGTATGGGGGAGAGAGAGAGAAGGGACCATGGGAAAATAGTGGAAAAAATTTAAAATACTGTAGAGGAACTACTGTAATACTCTGCAACTATAAAATAATAACTTTAATACAATTAAAATTTTGCTACTAGAAAAAAGTTATAAAAATGCTACCTAAATTTTTGATAAAACTTAACAGAAATATATTATTTTCATTTAATTTAATAATTCACTCAAGAAATATTTCAATACAGTCATCCTTCTGCTTATGAAAGTTAACTCAAGACTTTTGTAGCATATCCACAAAATATTACAACCTGAAGCTTAGCATTCTGTGTCTGAAGAGTAGTATTCTGTTCCTGTAATGATACTGTTTGCCTCTGCAGTGCAAGAATCTGAGCCTGCAAATTATTGTTCTGTGTTTCCAATTGCTTCAGTTGAGTTTTCAATGCCTGTTTTTCTGCTTGCAGTGTAGCATTCTTAGTAACAATAACAACAACAAAAAGAAAAGAAAAGAAAAGCACATGTATTGAAATTAAAAACAACAACAAACATTTCTGTTTAACATATAATAAAATTGCCTTAGACATGTGAGGCATGTCTTATTTATGATCCTGGCCAATACCAACAATTTTAATAGAGAAACCCCCCAAATTTCTTATATCCCAAATTATAAATCAGGATTTATTCTAATAAAAAGTAGTAACACAGAAACCATATGTATAATATACATAAATAGTATCTGTGTTTAATGTCCAAATTTTTAATACTCCATTTTGAATATAATTATTAATACTAGAAGCTAAAATAAGCTGATGAACTATTTTCAATTTTGCTCAAAGTGCCCAAATTACTCAAATGTAAACATGAAAATCAAACTACTTTCTTTTTATAATTTTAACAAAACTTTAAATGTTGGTAATACCCAGAGATGATATGGAAAAATTACACACTCAATCTAAAAACTGATGTGATTTTATAAATCTAAAACAGTGTCATTTAAAATCAAATACAGACACTAGTTTACTACAAGCTAGAGGTTCCATGTCAGAAATTTACCACTTTATTAGCTTATTTAAGATGAGTTAAATGAATTAAATCTTTATCCTCCAAAATAGTGTCTAAAACAATTTTTAAATGTGCATATTAAAATTGTATAGTAGAATCACACAGATGTATAATACAAAAATATACAGAGATAAATCACCATTTTCTGGGAAGATAAACTGTTTATAGTGATTATTTCTGAATGAGTAAGTAGGAATCAATGGAAATATTAATTTTTGGTTTTATTAATATTCTAAAGATTAAATATTTTAATTTAAAACACTAACAGCAGAACAGCAGGACAGGAAATTACTCAAGTTGTAAACACATGTCTAGCATGTGGCCTGAGCACAATGCTGTGTATAACTCTGGTGGCCTCCAAGCACCACTAGCTGAATGGACCAACCTCTGCTAGGATTAAGAGAAGAATCCAAGCATATATGATTAGGCTCCTATTATAAACACAATCATTTTACTTTTAAATAAGTTACTTAAGCTCATCCATGTTGTTCGGGCTCAGATGCCTATATGCGTGGCTAAGATTCTAACCTGGATCAACTGTGTGTAAGGCAAGCACCCTACCAACCGTACTATCTCAATGGCCCAACTGTGAAGTATTTATTAAACTCATTCACCAAGGGCTAGAATGATTAGTACAATAGACAAAAAAAATCATATTAATGAAAAAGTGTCTGCTATGTACCAGGCATAATTTTCTATACTGAAGGCACAATGAATGAGACAAGCTCCCTGCTTTTAAGTTGTTTTATATTTCAATATTTTAATCAGTAAAATGAATAAAAATTGACAAATATTATGAAGGAACTAAACAAGGCAATTCTGTAATTATGTATTTAGATTAGAGAGAGTTTAATGCAATAAATAAGAGAGCAAACTTGAAAGCTGAGAAAAATCAGCAATTTGTTTAGGAACAAGAAAAACAGAAAAGAGCCAATATGACTATAATTAATTTACTCAGTATTTGCCAGCATGTGTTTTCCAGACATTGAAAGATATTACCCCAAAATTAATATTTATGGGATGGATGAAGTAAGAGAGTTGAATCAGAGATATAAGCAGGATAATCTAGTTAGGAAGGATATTAAGATACCTAAGCAGTTTGTATTTTATTAAAACTAAAATGGGAAGCAAGTGAAAAATGTAATATAGGAAAATGATGTGAAATGGATAATGTGTTAAAAATTATTTTTGAGGGGCCGGAGAGGTGGCACTAGAGGTAAGGCATCTGCCTTGCTAAAGCCTCCATGTCCCATATGGTCCTCCCAAGCCAGAGGCAATTTCTGAGCGCATAGCCAGGAATAACCTCTGAGCGGCAAACAGGTGTGGCCCCCAAAACAAAAAAATATATATATTTGAAAATAAAAGTAAGGTAAATTAGTGTGTACTATATTGATAAAAGATCAGATAGTGCCAGGAATAAAAAACAAAAAGAACAGTGTTAAGATAATTTAGGGGCCAGTAGAGTAGCATAGTATTCTAGATAGCACTATAGATAGATTAGGCACTTGTCTCGGATGCATCTGACCTGGATTCTATTACTGGCATTGCATATAGTCCCGAGTTCTTCAAGGAGTTATCCTTGAGCACAGTGCCAGGAATAAGCCCTGAACACAGTTGTATATGATCCCCAAACAAAAAATAAGAACAAGAAGTAGAATTTATTGTGGTAGGGTGAAATGAGGTAGGGATTAGGGGTTTTGGGAGAAAAGGATCGTCCCAAGCACCCAAGAGTGCTGTGCCTGCCATCTGTCCAAAGTCTCACAATTCAGGATATTGATAAACTTTTTTAAATACTTACATTTCTTTCTACTTCAATTAATCTATCTTTAACTTTCAGAAGTTCTCTAGTTGTTTCTTGACTCTCTCTCTCCCATTTGTTATCTTCACCGCATGCTGGAGGAGAGCTTTGTACCATTCTTTCCTCATCTTGTCTCTGCTTAAGAGCTTCATAATTCTTTTTCACCTAAAATTTTATTTAAAATAATTTATTGGGAGAAAATTCTAATATATATAATAAAAATAAGAGGTTACAACAAATATTATGTAAATCAAGATTCATAAGAGGCAATATCAATGTATTCCATATTTAGAAAATTTCTACTTCTAAGTTAGAAAACTTAAGAGATGGACAACAGAGCATTAATTTGGGAACCATGCTGAAAGACTATATGGCTCTGTCCTAGGATCTGAACAAAAACCAAGACCACTAATTACAGAAGATTGATCACAACATCGATGATGGAACAGAACCATAAAGAAAAAATCTCCTCTAGCCTTCACCCTCTATCCTATGCAAATGACAAGAGCTCCAGCTATAGAGGCGGGTGCCATCACCCACATCTGAGTGGAAAGTTTCCTGGCAGGATAAAAAGACCCTGGGCTGTCGTAAATGAGTGAGTATGGAGCCTGTAGGTGTTTTCATGGCAATATGCTTCAAGGGAAACCCTGTATCTCTTAGGCCAAGGAAATTCCCATTCTAATTTCCCTAATATTTACCATGCCTATTGCAAAAAAATAAAAAATGGGGGGGGGGAAACACAACCTTTTTTAAGAAGTTGCTGGTCTGTTTTCTTTATTTTATTATTATTTTTAGTTTAGTTTTTGTTGTTGTTGCTGGTTTTTGTATTTTTTTACTGTAGGTGATGGTTTCTGTTTTTGGTTTATTCTTTTTTTATTCTGTTTGTATTTTTGTTGTTACTCCTTTATTGTTTTTTGTTTTTGAGTTGTTTGTTACCTTTTTCTTCTTTTTTCCCTTCCTTCTTCTAAATAGATACTTACAACATTTAGATGGACTCTTCCTAGTTTTTCTTTAGTTTGTTTGCCTCCCCCACAAGGTACCAGGGCAAGACAGTCATATGTTCATTAGGTGAAAATAAAAAATGATCAATTTTTTAATACCAAATCCAAAGTCAATGACAACAGAATCGATACCTGTTATCCCACTTAAAGAAAGCACGCACCAGACGTGGCTTTTTCCTTTCTTGGTGCAGTGTCTTCCTCCCAAAGAATTATTTGCCAAAAGGCCCGCTCAGAAGTCAATCATTTGACCCTTTGCGTGGACTATTGGCAGTAATTCCAACATGACTGTAACATTACATTTTCTCTTTATTTGGACACTATAGAAATCCAGCCTCAGCTTTCCTACAGACAAAAAGTGTCAGTACCAAAAACCCGCCAAAAGTTCCCTGCTGGCTAGTTCATATAACCTGGTGCCAGCAGCTTGTTTTTCTGAGTCTAACTCTATGATGGTAGACAATTATTTCTGTCCCCTCTAAAATCTATTTTCCGGCTACTACATAAATATCATAAATATCTCTGTCTCTCTCCTCCTGGTTTCTTGAAAAACCTGCTTTTTGCTAAACCAAAAACATCTATAGCTTTTGTTTCACAGTCCTCTAGCAGGGGTCTATCTCACCTATAGGATAGTCCTTTTGATATGTAGATTCTAGGCCTGTTTCCCCATTGTACTGCTCTCCTGCTCTTTGTTCTCCCTGAGGACACCTTGCATACCAGAGTTTGTGCTTATAAATGTCATCAGCTGAAAAGTAAATTTGTCCCTCATCCCTTGGATGAGGGTCCCCATACAATGCATTTTGTGTGGTCTCATTTATTTTATTTTCATATTTCATATTTGTCTGCCTTGTGTATCCGCTTATTCCAGTGGAAATTTATCTGACCCACTAAGGTTTTTGCTTAGGGACGCTATCACGTCTGCAGCAGATACCCAATCTACATCAAGCTGTATAAGTGGGTAACAGTTCCTCTAACATTAAGGGGGCTAAGAAGGGAGGGAGGGAGGGATGCTGAGAACAGGGATAGAGGGAAGACAATACTGGTGGTAGGAATATCCCTCATTCATTGTCACTATTGCCTTAAATATTACTGCAAAAGATTTGTAATTCACTTTTACCACAATAAAAATGTAAAAAAAAAGTTCTACATGAAAAAAAAAAAAAAAGAGATGGCCAAATTCTTAGATTTCAAGACTGAACCAAGAAGAAATTAAAAAAAAAAAAAACCTGGGCAGATCAGTCACAAACAAGTACTTAAGACAATAAAGCAATAAAAATAAAGCTCCCCTCAAACTAGCTTAAGCACCTGTTTCACTACTGAGTTCAACAAAATCTTTTAAATTCCATACTATATATGCTTCTCAAAGTCTTAAAAAAAAAAACAAGAGGGTATTGTTACCTTATGCAAAGAAATATCACAAAGAATAAACTTTAAAAACCATATAGATCCCTAATAAATACAGATAAAAAAAATCAATAAATTCTTAGTAAGCTAAATTCAATAATATATTAAAAATTATATATATCATAACCAAGCATAAAATCCTATTTTTTGTTTTATTCTAGAAATCCAAGGATGGTTTAACAAAGTCAAATAAATTAAAACAATATACTAGTTCAATTAAAATATTTTTAAAAATAATTGCATCATTAGATAAGATAGCATGTAACCTGATCGAAGATATATTTATCCAGAAAAGATTAGCATGGCCCCTACATATGGATGACATGCAAATTTGTGAAGCAAAGACGTATTTACGATAAAAATACAAAATTGGGACAAAAGAAACTTTTAAGTATAATAAAGACCATTTATAACAAATCCATAGTTATATTAAAATATGCAATGACAAACAACTGAAAGCTTATCCTCTGAGATTAGATAAAAGACAAGGTTTCCTACAGTCACTATTAGTCAATTAGTATTGAAAATTCTAATGAGGAAAATCAGACAATAAATAGCAATAAAAGGAATAGGGGCTAGAGTGATAGCACAGTGGTAGGGTGTTTGCCTTGCATACGGCTAACCCAGGACAGATGTGAGTTCGATCCCCGGCATCCCACATGGTCCCCAGAGCCAGGAGCGATTTTCTGAGCTCAGAGCCAGGAGTAACCCCTGAGCACTGCCGCGTGTGGCCCAAAAACCCGGGAAAAAATAAAAGTAAAAGGAATAATGGAAATAAAAAAACTAAAAGAAATTAAAATCAAACTAGAAAGGAAATAAACTATAATATAAGTAACATTATAATATACCTAGAAAATCCTAAAAACTAGAAAAACAAACTAAATAGTAAAGAGGCAGGCTAAAAAAATCAATATAGAGGAATAAGCTGCATTATTTTATGCAAACAATAAACTAGAAAATAAAATCTAGAAAACTGTCCCATTTACAATAGCCTCATAAAGAACAAATATCTAAGAAAACACTTAAGTAATATATACTCTCTCTACAATAAAAACTCTTAGGATATTGCTTAGAGAAATAAAAGATGATAAATACATACCAAAAAATCCTTCATTCATGGAAATAAACTATAATACAAGTAAAATTACAATAATAACCAAGGGACCATAGAGATAGCTAAGAAATCAGGAATGCATTTCTGGCACCAACTGTCTCTCCAGGCACTGCTGGGGGTTTTAAATGGTGGTCCCCACCATTACCGGTCAAAGCAGCACCACACCACTGGGTCTAAGCATGGAACCAGCATTCCTGGCAGGTGGAAGGTAGACTGGAGTAAACCCAAGTCCCTGATCATTGTTTTGGAGATATGTCTCTACCAAAAAAACCATTCCTACCCAAAAATATATATACAATTCTTACCAACATTTTAACAGTATAAATATTACTTAAATTTATATGGTATTGCAAAATACCAAATAGCCAAAGCCAAATAGCCAAAGCAATTGTAAGAAATAACATGGAAGTCTTTGTGTTCCCAGATTACAGTTATAGTAAACAAAGAACTCTGATATTTGAAATAAAAGCAAATGTAACAATAAGAAACACTAGAACTGAGAGTGCAGAAATAAATCTAAACATACATGGGTTCTTATGACAAAGGAGTCAAAGTAGGGAAATAAAATAAAAGAATAAATTAGGGAAAGAAAGCTCAACTCAAAAACAATATAAAAACTTAGTATTAACTTGCAAAGACAAATTATCTCACACTACCTACAAAAATTTATTCATAAATCATAAAAACACAAAGAGGAAAATAGGCGAGAGTCCACAATACTGGCTTTGAGTAATGTGTTTAGGAATTGACTCAATACTAATAGTAAAGTAATTATAAACCAACAATTGGAGCAAAGAAGTGGTTCAACTGTTAAGGGCATGTATGCATGCATGAGACCTGGGTTTGACAGTAGGCACTGCAAACAAGAACAATTTTTTTGTTTGTATTTTTTTGTTTTTTTTTTTTTTTTTGGGGGGGGGCACACACTGGTGCTCAGGGATTACTCCTGGCTAGAGGCCTGATTTTATCATCCACAACTGAGCCGAAAGTGTCCTGGCAACTTAAAAAGACCGTGGGTTGTGGTAATGAGCATGTACGGAGCCAGTAGTTGTTTCCATGGCAGTATGCTTCAAGGGCAGAGAAAACCTGAATCTCTTAGGCCAAGGAAATTCTCTTTCTTACTTTCTCAATACTTACAGTGGCCTATGCAAAGAAAAGGAAGGGAGGGAGGGAGAGAGGGAGGGAGGGAGGGAGGGAGGGAGGGAGGGAGGGAGGGAGGGAGGGAGGGAGGGAGGGAGGGAGGGAGGGAGGAAGGAAGGAAGGAAGGAAGGAAGGAAGGAAGCAAGGAAGGAAGGAAGGAAGGAAGGAAGGAAGGAAGGAAGGAAGGAAGGAAGGAAGGAAGGAAGGAAGGAAGGAAGGAAGGAAGGAAGGAAGGAAGGAAGGAAGGAAGGAAGGAAGGAACAGACATCCCAGAAATGCAAGGCTGGTTTAACATCCGTAAATCTATAAACATAATACACAACATCAACAACAAGAAAAATAAAAATCACATGATCATATCAATAGACTCAGAGAAAGCATTTGATAAGGTCCAACAACCATTCTTGATCAAAATTCTCAGCAAGATGGGAATGGAAAGGACCTTTCTCAATATAGTTAAGGCCATCTACCACAAGCCAGAGGCAAATATCCTCAATGGAGAAAAACTGAAAGCCTTTTCTCTAAATTCTGGCACAAGACAAGGCTCTCCTCTCTCACAACTCCTATTCAACATAGCACTGGAAGTACTTGCTATAGCGATTAGGCAAGAAAAAGATATCAAGGGAATCCAGATAGGAAAGGAAGAAGTCAAGCTCTCGCTGTTTGCAGATGACATGATACTCTACTTAGAAAACCCTAAAGTCTCTACGAAAAAGCTTCTAGAAACAACAGACTCATATAGCAAGGTGGCAGGCTACAAAATTAACACACAAATCAATGGCCTTTCTATACGCCAATAGTAATAAGGAAGAAATGGACATTAAGAAAACAATGCCATTCACAATAGTGCCACACAAACTCAAATATCTTGGAATCAACTTGACTAAAAATGTGAAGGACCTATACAAAGAAAACTATAAAACTCTGCTCCAAGAAATAAGAGAGGAAACATGGAAATGGAAGCACATACCATGCTCATGGATTGGCAGGATTAACATCATTAAAATGGCAATACTCCCCAAAGCATTGTACAAATTTAATGTGATCCCCTTAAAGATACCCATGACATTCTTCAAAGAAGTGGATCAGGCACTTCTGAAATTTATTTGGAACAATAAACACCCTAGAATAGCTAAAGCAATCATTGGGAAAAAGAATATGAGAGGAATTACTTTCCCCAACTTTAAACTGTACTACAAAGCAATAGTTATCAAAACAGCATGGTATTGGAATAAAGACAGGCCCTCAGATCAGTGGAATAGGCTTGAATACTCAGAGAATGTTCCCCAGACATACAATCACCCAATTTTTGATAAAGTAGCAAGAAATCCTAAATGGAGCAAAGAAAGCCTCTTCAACAAGTGGTGTTGGCACAACTATCTAGCCACTTGCAAAAAATTGAACTTAGACCCCCAGCTAACATCATGTACGAAGGTTAAATCGAAGTGGATGAAAGACCTCGAAATCAGACCTGAAATCATAAGATATATAGAACAACATGTAGGTAAAACACTCCAGGACATTGAGACTAAAGGCATCTTCAAGGAGAAAA